>NC_041387.1:645871839-645895369 GCF_002162155.2 Triticum dicoccoides
CGGACACCGTTTCACGTTGATTCCACTTCCCAAAAATCATAAATATTCCAAAAAAATCTCCGTACGTTTTTATCCCGTTTGGACTCCGTTTGATATTGGGTTTCCGCAAAACAAAAAACATGCAACAGACAGGAACTGGCACTGGGCACTGGATCAATATGTTAGTCCCAAAAATAATATAAAAAGTTGCCAAAAAGTATATGAAAGTGAATAATATTGGCATGGAACAATAAAAAGTTATAGATACGAGGGAGACGTATCAATCCCTGAGTCCAGTCAACGACAACTTTTCCCGCCTCCACCTAAGGTATGCCGCACTCCGATCCAAAATCTCACAGCTGCCGCCCGAATAGCAGAGTCAATTCAACCTTCCCAGTCGGAGGCCGGCAGAGGTTAGATGAAGATCCGGGACTTGCTCCTGGCAGCAGGAGAACAAAACACAGTAGTGTCTCAGCCGCGGAATAGGATTCACAGCAGATCTGTAGTAGCGGATACAGTTCAGTCGGCCCACATCCCAAGATTTCCCCTGCGGCATGAAGGCCGTGGACAGTATGATCATCGGCTCGACCGCGACAATCGTCGTCGAGTGCCCACACCTCCTCTGAGGAGTGCATCATATGTGAATCGGCAGTACGATGATAGACGACATCATAGTGGCGAGCGCAGAGCACCAGTCGACCCAAGAGAGCCAGGCTTCAATGCAAGATCTATCCTCGTTCAAGGTCTAGCCGACCGGAATAGCGGGCATAGAGAAGACCCTGGAAGAGATCGTCCGAGTGGCAGCAGAGTGCATGTTTCCGGTCCTGAGTGTTTCAGCAGAGCCATCAGGGCTGTGGTGATTCCTCCCAACTTCAGGTTGGCGACCGGAGTTAGTAAGTTCACTGGAGAGTCCAAGCCTGAAACTTGGCTTCAGGATTACCAAGTGGCTATGAAGATTAGTGGCGGGAATGATGAAGTGTCAATGAAACATCTTCCTCTGATGTTAGAAGGATCGGCCCGAGCATGGTTGACTCAGTTGGCCCCAAACAATATTTACAGTTGGGAAGAGCTGGCTCGAGTGTTTGTCAGAACTTTTGAGGGCACTTGCAAGCGGCCAGCAGGATCGACAGAGCTGCAACATTGTGTGCAGAAACCGAGTGAGACTCTAAGGGATTTCATTCAGAGGTGGGCCACTTTGCATCACACCGTTGAAAATGTATCAGAGCATCAAGCAGTGTGTGCCTTCAAGGAAGGTGTCAAATACTGAGAGTTGGTCCTGAAGTTCGGTCGGACTAGAGATATGACTCTGACTCGGATGATGGAAATAGCCACCCGGTATGCTAACGGAGAAGAAGAGGATCGACTCCGTAGCGGAAAGGGTAAACCAGTCGGCCAAGAGGCCAGCGGAGGTAATTCCAATCGAAAACAGAAACGTAAAGCCAAGCCCGCAGCACCTGGTGAGATTGCAGCAGTGGCTCAAGGAAAGTTTAAGGGAAAACCTATAGGGCCCTGCCCCCCTAAGAAGGTAAAGGATCAAGTATGAAATGATATGTTGGATTTACCGTGTCACATCCACACGAAGAAGGACGAAAAGGGTAATCTGATTTACCCTAAGCATACCACTCGACAATGTCGACTCCTGATCTAGCAGTTCCGAGAAAAACAACCCGGTGAGAAGGAGAAAGAGTCGGACAAAGACGAGGATGAAGAGGAAGATGACAGTTATCCCAAAGTCAATTCCACCCTCATGATTTTTGCTGATGTTGAGAGCAAGAGTCGGTTGAAAGTTATCAACAGAGAAGTGAATATGGTCGCTCCGGCGACGACGACCACATACCTGAAATGGTCCCAGACAACCATCACATTCGACCAGTCTGATCACCCTGCTCGCATAACCACCCATGGGAGGCAAGGGTTGGTGGTCGACCCAGTGGTCGAAGGCACTAGACTGACCAAAGTTCTAAAGGATGGTGGAAGCGGCCTGAACATCCTTTATGCTGAAACTTTGAAGGGGATGGGAATTCCGATGTCCAAACTTAGCGAGAGCAACATGAGTTTCCATGGCGTTATCCCTGGAAAGAAAGCCGAGTCACTCGGACAGGTCGCCCTTGACGTGGTTTTCGGTGATTACAAGAATTACCGTAAGGAAAAATTGACATTTGAAGTTGTGGATTTCCAGAGTGGTTATCATGCCATTCTGGGTAGGCCTGCCTACGCACGTTTTATCGATCGACCATGTTAGGTGTACCTCAAGTTGAAGATGCCTGGCCCCAGAGGTGTGATCACAGTTACTGGAAATCGGCAGAAGGCGGAGGAGTGCTTCCAGAAAGGTTCCAAAATTGTCGATGCACAAATGGCAATAGTTGAATTTCAAGAATATCAGAAGAATGCAGATCGGAGAGATTTTCTCCAAGCTAAGAAGCCTGCCACAGATTCTGCATTTCAATCGTCTGGTGAAACGAAGCCGATTCATATTCACCCGACCGATCCCAATGCCGCACCGACTCATATAACAACGATACTCGACAGCAAATAGGAAGAAGTGCTCATCCAATTCCTCCATGAGAACTAGGACATCTTTGCATGGAAACCTTCTGACATGCCGGGTGTACCCAGAGGACTGGCTGAGGACCGTTTGCATGTCGACCCCAAGGTAAAACCCGTCAAAGAGCATCTTCGGCGGTCCGCCGTACAGAAGAGAAAAGCAATTGGCGAGGAAGTGGCTCGACTCCTAGCAGCAGAGTTCATCCGTGAGATATACCACTCCGAGTAGCTTGCCAATGTAGTCATGGTCCCTAAGAAGGACGATTCACTTTGTATGTGCATCGATTTCAAGCATATCAATCGGGCCTGCCCGAAAGATCATTTCCCTCTCCCCCACATCAATCAGATTGTTGACTCAACGGCGAGGTGTGAGCGCTTGTCTTTTTTAGATGCATATTCCGGGTATCATCAGATCCGACTATATGGTCCCGATGAAATAAAAACAACCTTCATCACCCCATTCGGGTGCTTTTGCTATGTCACCATGCCATTTGGTCTTAAAAATGCTAGAGCCACATTCATGAGAATGATTCAGAAGTGCCTGCTCACTCAAATCAGTCGGAATGTGGAAGCGTACATGGACGACATTGTGGTCATGTCTCGCAAAGGTTCCGACCTACTGACTGAGCTCGCAGAAACCTTTGCCAACCTAAGAAGGTACGGTATCAGGCTTAATCCATCAAAGTGCACATTCGGAGTTCTAGGTGGAAAGTTACTCGGTTTTCTCATTTCCAAACGAGGGATTGACGCTAATCCAGAAAAAGTTGATACCATCCTCCGAATGAAACGCTCTGTGCGTGTGCATGATGTTCAGAAGCTTATTGGTTGTTTAGCCGCCTTGAGTCGATTCATTTCTCGTCTCGGTGAAAAGGCCCTACCTCTTTATCAATTGATGAAGAAATCTCATAAGTTCGAGTGGACTGAAGAAGCTGATGCAGCGTTTGTAGAGCTCAAAACCCTACTTTCCACCCAGCCGATGCTTGCTGTGCCAATGAGCAAAGAGCCTTTACTGCTTTATATTGCAGCCAATGGACAAGTTGTCAGTACAGTACTCACGGTCGAGCGAGAAGAAGAAGGAAAGCCTTACAAGGTTCAGCGCCCAGTATATTATATCTCTGAAGTTTTGACTCCATCCAAGCAACGATATCTACATTATCGGAAGCTTGTGTATGGAATCTACATGACCATGAAGAAGGTTGCACATTATTTCTCTCATCACTCCATTACAGTCGTCAGCGATGCACCATTATCTGAAATTGTGAACAACACATATGCAACTGGTCGAGTGGCAAAATGGGGGATTGAACTCCTTCCATTAGATATCAAGTTTGAGGCAAAGTAAGCTGTCAAGTCCCAAGCAATCGCAGGTTTCCTTGCTGAGTGGATCGAGCAACAATTGCCGACTCAAGTTCACTCGGAGCATTGGACTATGTTCTTCGATGGCTCCAAGATGCTGAATGGTTCGGGTGCTGGGGTAGTATTGGTATCTCCCCGTGGAGACAAGCTTAGCTATGTTCTCCAGATTCATTTTGATTCCTCCAATAACAAAGCTGAATATGAAGCACTTTTATACGGGTTGCATATGGCCATTTCACTCGGCGTCCGTTGCATTATGGTCTACAGCGACTCGGATTTGGTGGTTAATCAAGTGATGAAAGAATGGGATGTTAGGAGCCCGGCCATGACTGGTTATTGAAATGCGGTAAGAAAGCTGGAAAAGAAGTTTGAAGGGTTGGAGCTTCACCATATACCCCGACTGAAAAATCAAGTTGCTGATGAATTGGCAAAGATAGGTTCTAAGAGAGAAGCCATTCCCAGCAATGTGTTTTTGGAGCATATTCATTCACCTTCAGTTCAGGAAGATCCTTTCACTTAAGAGTCCCCATAGCCTAAGAGCGCCACAGATCCGACTGAAGTCGAAATCCTAGCCGTGGTCGACTTAGTCATGGAGGTTTTGGTCGTCACTCCCGACTAGACAGTTCCGTTTGTTGCATACGTTCTTAGGAATGAACTTCCAGAGGATGAAGAAGAGGCTCGACAGATCGTCCGACGATCTAAAGCCTTTACCATGATAAAAGGTCAGTTGTTCAGAGAAAGTGTAACTGGAGTCTGCCAGAAATGCATCATGCCAGAAGAAGGCCAAATGATCCTTAATGATATTCACTCATGGACCTATGGTCACCATGCGTCCTCTGGGACCATCATGGCCAAAGCATACCGAGCCGGATTTTACTGGGCATGTGCCAACGAGATGGCGAAAGAAATAGTGGACAAATGTGAAGGTTGTCAGTGTTACTCCAACATGTCCCATAAGCCTGCGTCAGCTCTAAAGACTATTCCACTCGTCTGGTCTTTCACTGTCTCGGGATTGGACATGGTTGGACCTCTGAGGACTGGCAGGAGTGGATTTACCCATGTGCTGGTGGCAGTCGACAAGTTTACCAAATGGATCGAAGCCAAACCAATTAAAAACCTTGAAGCAAGTACAATTGTAAGTTTCATCAGAGAATTGATATTTAGATATGGTGTTCCGCATAGCATCATCACGGATAACGGGTCGAACTTCGACTCTGACGAGTTCAGAGACTTTTGTGCTTCCGAAGGCACAAGGTTCGATTACGTTTTGGTCGCCCATTCTCAGTCGAATGGGCAGGCTGAAAGAGCAAATGGATTGATTCTCAAAGTATTGAAACCCCGGTTGATGCGTGACCTCAAGCATGCAGCAGGGGCCTGGGTCGATGAACTTCCATCAGTACTTTGGGGATTGAGGACAAGTCCTAATCGGTCGACTAGTCAAACTCCATTCTTCTTAGTCTACGGAGCCGAAGCCGTACTCCCGAGTGATCTGCTCCACAATGCACCCCAAGTCGAGCTCTTCTCAGAAGAGGAAGCACAATAGGCTCAGCAAGATGCAACCGATATCCTGGAAGAAAAAGAGAGATGGCCTTGATCCGGTCGACCATTTATCAACAAGACATGCGTTGATTCCATCCCAAAAACGTAAGGGGCCGGGCATTTCAGGAGGGAGACTTGGTTATTCGAGTGGACCAGCAGAAACCACACAAGCTCGCTCCTGCTTGGGAAGGCCCTTTCATCGTCACCAGAGTGCTCCACAATGGAGCATATCGTCTTTTCAACGTCGAGCACAATAAAGATGAGCCACTCGCTTGGAATGCGGAACTGCTCCGCCCTTTTTACTCTTAAAGCATTCAGACTGTTGAGATGTAATAAGAAGTACCTTTTAGTTTAATTATCAAAAGACATGATTTTACAGTCTTCCAAATGGTTGTTGTTCATTTTTTACATGTTCTAAAATCACCCAGTGGGTGCCTTAGCTGCGAATCCGTTTCACCTAAGATGAAGAGAAAGTCCTACCGGGTGGTGAGCCAGCCTCTCACTCGGAGGCTTAGCTGTGAATCCGTTTTGCCTAAGTGTTAAAAAAATCCTACCGAGTGGTGAGCCAGCCTCTCACTAGGAGGCTTAGCTGCAGTCCAGTACTCACCTAAGTGTTAAAAAAAATCCTACCGAGTGGTGAGCCAGCCTTTCACTCAGAGGCTTAGCTGCAATCCAGTCCTCGCCTCAGTGTTAGAAAATCCTATCGAGTGGTGAGCCAGCCTCTCACTCGGAGGTTTAGCTGCGAATCCGTTTCGCCTAAGTGTTAAAAAAATCCTACCGAGTGGTGAGCCAGCCTCACACTCGGGGGCTTAGCTGCAGTCCAGTACTCGCCTTAGTGTTATAAAATCCTACCGAGTGGAGAGCCAGCCTCTCACTCGGGGGCTTAGCTGGAGTCCAGTACTCGCCTAAGTGTTAGAAAATCCTACCGAGTGGAGAACTAGCCTCTCACTCGGGGGCTTAGCTGCAGTCTAGTACTCGCCTAAGTGTTAAAAAATCATACCGAGTGGTGAGCCAGCCTCTCTCTTGGAGGCTTACCTGCAGTCTAGTACTCGCCTATGTTTAAAAGGTCCTACCAAACGGTACAAGTCGACCACGACCCCCCCAGGGGCTGCACCGTCAAGAAGAAGGACGAGATTGTCAGAGCAATCCTCTCGCTCGGGGACTTAGCTGCAGTCTAGTACTCGCCTAAGTTTGAAAAATCCTACCGAGTGGCTAGCAATCCTCTCACTCGTGGGCTTAGCTGCAGTCCGGTACTCGCCTAAGTATCAAAATCCTACTGAGTGGCGAGCAACCCTCCCACTCGGGGGCTTATCTGCAGTTCAGTACTCGCCTAAGTATAAAAAATCCTACCGAGTGGTGAGCGATCCTCCCACACCGAGGCTTAGCTGCAGTTCAGTACTCGCCTAAGTATAAAAAATTCTACCGAGTGGTGAGCAATACTCTCACTCGGGGGCTTAGCTTCAGTCCAGTAATTGCCTAAGTATAAAAAATCCTACCGAGTGTCGAGCAATCCTCTCACTCGGGGGCTTAGCTGTAGTCCAGTACTCGCCTAAGTTTGAGAAACCCAGCCGAATGGTGCAGGTCGACCATGACCCCTCCCCCCGGTGCTACACCATCAAGAAGAAGGACGAGATTGTGCGCACTGCCAAAGGCTCATCCAACAGCCGACGCCAAGGCGAGCTGCTTTCAGGAACGTCAAGACCATTGCTGAGTGCCTTGCTGATGAGTTGATCAATGCTGCCAAAGGCTCATTGGACAGCTAATGCCAAGCCAAATTGCTTTCAGGAGCGTCAAGGCTATTGCTGAGTGCCTCGCTGATGAGCTGATCAATGCTGCTCAAGGCTCGTCCAATAGGTCGACTGCAGCCTCTTCCTCAGAAGCTGCATCGAGAGTACAAAAACCAATCCGAGAGAGGAACAATTTTCACTCGAAGATAAACACAACATATTCAAAGATAAGCTCGGGGAAGATAAATCCAAAGGTTTCTAACCACAGATTAAAGTACTCGGTTGTCAGGCCCGCAGGAGATTCAACGATTACAAAATCACTCGGCATTCCGAGGCAAATGAGGGCGAAGCATAATGTTTTTCGGTCACTCGGGAGAAGGGCTGGCTGAATCGCAGAAGCTTTCAAGGTCGATGCTGTCAGCAATACGAGTGGCTGCCTCAAGAAAGGAGTCCATGAAGGACTGGAAGGAGTGCTTCTTAGTATTCACAACCTTGAGGGCCACCAACTTGTCTTCTCTAGCCTCCTTGAAGTGCACTCGAACCAATGACAGGGCAACGTCAGCACCACAGTGAGCGGATGACTTCTTCCACTCTTGCACTCAGCCAGGAATCTGATTGAGTCGAGTCATCAGCGACTCGAGGTCTTGAGAAAGTTCCGCCTGAGGCCAGAGTTCGGCGTCCACTTGAGTCATCGTAGCCTTCAGTCGAGCCAGATAGGCGACATTGCCGTCCAAGCATGATTTCAGTCGCAGCAAGTTCATCGCAACGTCATCTTTCACAAGATAATTGATGGGATCGAGACCTGTCTCGACCCGCCCGGTTTCTGCTTCAAAGTCCTGGCAAAGTTCTGTTCCATCGTGAAAAATAGTGAGTCGACAATATTACAACATACTTCAATCGACGACAATTAACCAGTCGAGTGGTTGTACCTTCAAGCTTCAGAACTAGTTTCGCGGCAAGTTGTCCCAGATAGGACTCTAGCTTGCCTGTCTTGGTCCTGAGGCCTCCAACTTCTGTGATCAGGTTCTCCTTATCCTTCTTCAGTTGCTCGACTTCTTGGTTGGCTTCCGAGATGGCGGTCTTCAACTTCGCGTTCTCCTCTTCCAACTTGCCGACTGAAGCCAGCTTCTAGTCCGCAAGTGTTGTCTTCTGACGTGCTTCCTTCTGAGCAGTAGCAAGGTCTTGGTCCTTCTTCTCCAAAGCTTCCTTAATTCTCTCTAAAGAAACAACAATCTTCAGACAAGCCTGAAGTTGACGGTTTTCACTACTCACATCTTCTTGTGTGAAGTCACTCGGTTCAAAGAGACTGAAAGAAAAAATAGTGAAAACGCGAGCTAATAAGTAGGCAAGGGTCGAATAGTTACCTCCCATGATGGCCGTCTCTTGTTGAGCAGTCTTGAGGTTCTTCTTTGCGAGTTCAAGGTCAAGTTCAACACTGATATGCTTCTTCTTTAATTCGGAAAGTCGAGCTCCAAGATCACAAGACCTCTACAGTCAGCGAGAGAGATATGTCAGTCGACAGAAATAAGAGACAATGACAGTGAAAAGTTATTCTAAGACCTCATCCGACTGCTAGCAGTCCACCATGGTCTCGGGGACTACACCCAGTGGGTGCACTTAGCGTGCCCCACCGGTTCAGATCAACACTCAGCAGGGTCTGCCCACCGTCAAAAAAAAAGAAAGAGAAGATTCTAAGACCTCAGTCGACTGCCAGCAGTCGGCCGTGGTCTCGGGGACTACACCCAGTGGGTGCACTCGGCGTGCCCCCACTGGTCCAGACAGACTACTACGACTCAGCATGAGTCGAGTGAAGTGGAAGATTTCCTAAATCCTAAACAAAGGCACACCCCAGTGGGTGATCGGATATAAAACAACATTCCAAAGCTCAGTCGGAGTTCGCTGACCTAAACATTGGTCTGCAGGGCAGTGCTGGCGTTGTATGCCACCTGACTAGCCTCGTGCGTCACCTTCAGCTGCTCCGTGACAAGGTTCACCTGGCGAAGAGCCTCCCTGGCAGCACTCGGTGAGTCGTCTGGTGTCTGATATGCAGCGAAGAGTGATCGCTCCAAGGCGGTTGAAGCAGCTGCTGGGTCAGTGCATGGAGTTGCACTGGAGCGATAGGAGTCGGAGCAGTCGACCCTGACGGACGATCAGTCGTCAGCGGGTTGGCGAATGTGACGTTGGTCCGAACCGGATCTCTGGAACGTTCGACCACCGCCTCAAGCGCTGGCGTCGACTGAGGGATTTGAACTTCAAGCCTACTCCTGCTTGAGCCCCCACTCCTCTTCCTCCTCTCCTGTAGAGGCGCTTCTTCTTCTTCATCGTCAGGGAGCATGACGACCTCTTGCGTAACTACAAAAAGAGAGAAATATCAGAAATTCAGCCGACTGACGATCCACTCAACTAAATGAAACCTGATTGAACGGACTTACCAGCTCGAGAAGTGGCTGCATCGTCAGTCTCCTCGTCTCCTGGTGCCTTGTTGAGGTCCATGTCAGTGGCAGCAGAGGTGGGGCTAGAAAGATACATGATCCAGTTGGTCAGAGCAAAAACTTTAGTCGGCCTATATAAACAAAAGCAAGATACTCACCCCGAAGCAATAGGGACGTCCATCTTGATCCGCGGCAAAGTCTTCCGAGCCTTTGGAAGAGCAACCTTGGGCTGCTTGGCGACCTTCTCTCTCGGCTCAGGAGTCGATGTCCGAGTGCGCTTCTGAGCGTGGGTACTCGGAGTGCCCGCCCGCCTGGTCATGGTGCTGCTTGGATCAGCGTTCGGAGCGCGGCGGCGAGTCGACTTCTTCCTAGTCTTCCGGTTCCTCGTTCTCCTCCTCCTCCTCCTCTTCATCCGAAGACTCCCATGCACCACTCTCCTCTGTGATGGCCTCTCCCTCCTGGTCCTGCTCCAGAGCTTGTTTGCTATTGGGCATCGAATACATCTCAGTGGAAACATACAAGACAAAAAGTCGAGTAAAAGTCAGTCGATATCAAGTACAGTCGGATCATATATGCAAGATAGTCAGAATAAAGAGCATACCTTGTCGGGATGATTGTCGTCACCGAAGGGGATGACTCGCCTAGCTCCTCTGGGGTTGTCCTGGTTGCCTGTGATGCTCTTCAACCACATGGCCACGGTCTTGGGTGGCACTTCTTCTGGATGGACCCGAGCGGTGTCGTCAGATCCGGAGTATAGCCACATAGGATGGTCACGAGCCTGAAGAGGCTGGATGCGTCGACTGAGGAACACTTCCAGCAGGTCCTGTCCTGTGACACCCTCATTAATAAGTTGGACCACTTTCTCCACCAACATCTTCATCTCCACGTTCTCAGCAGCAGTCACTTTCAGTGGAGAAGGAGTCTGGACACGGTCGAATGTGAAGTGGGGAAGGCCAGTCAACTAACCTAGAGTTGCGACGTCCTGGCAGTAGAACCAGGTCGACTGCCAGCTTCTAACCGATTCAGGGAGAGTCATGGCAGGGAAAGCACTCCTATGCCTCTTCTGGATACCTAAATCACCACACATCTGGATGACATGGGTCTTCGAGTCACTCATTTTTGCTTTCTTCACCGACTGAGATCGGATGGTGAAGATATGTTTGAAAAGACCCCAGTGCGGTCGACACCCCAAAAAGTTTTCACACATCGACAGGAACGCGGCCAGGTACGTGATGGTATTGGGAGAAAAATGGTGGAGTTGAGCACCGAAGAAGTTCAGGAAACCTCGGAAGAAGGGGTGCGGAGGGAGCGAAAATCCCCGGTCGACGTGGGTGGCGAGCAATACACACTCACCCGGTCGAGGCTGTGGCTCCATCTCCCCCTCAGGCAGCCTTGCCACACCCTTGGCGATCAGTCCGGACTCCGCCAGCTCGTCCACATCTTCTTGCCGGAGCGAAGACGAGATCCAATCGCCCTGGATCCAGCCTAGCGGCAGCCCCGCACGCGATGACGACCCGCGGTTCTGCTTCTTGCCTTTCGTCGCCCCCGTCGCCTTCTTCGCACGCTCCAGTGCTGCTGTCTTGTCCTTCACCATGGCGGCAGAGCGGCAGCGCTGGGAGCAAAAGAGCTGGATGCGGTGGAGAAGCAGGGGAAGAAGAAAGAGAAACAGGCGTGCACAGTGCAGACGCCTCAGCCCCGTCGCCTTATAAAGGGCTGCTTGTGAGTGGCTGATGCGTGGGACCAGGCGATCCTGTCAAATCCCGCTACAGCCGCGTGCAACGTACGTGGCGAAAAAGGCGGCATGGAAATCTAGGCACCACTGTTTATCCGCTCCGCCTACTTCGGCGCTCCCCGTCTCGCGCGCTTCCCCAAAATTTTGTATCCCGTGAAGTCCGGGATACACTGCAGGCAATCGCGCCAAGGATTCTACACTCCAAGACAGCACTCGGCATATGGTGCTATAAGTTCAGTCGACAACTTTCTGAATGGATCAAGGCGACTAAATCGATGCTGAAGTACCAATGATACGTCTCCAACGTATCTATAATTTTTGATTGTTCCATGCTATTATATTACCCCTTTTGGATGTTTATGGGCTTTATTTTACATATTTATATCATTTTTGGGACTAACCTACTAACCGGAGGCCCAACCCATATTGCTGTTTTTTTACCTATTTCAGTATTTCGAAGAAAAGGAATATCAAACGGAGTGAAACCTTCGGGAGCGTGATTTTTGGAACAAATCTGATCCGGAGAGCTTGGAGTGCAAGTCAAGAAGCTCCCGAGGGCCCCACGAGATAGGGGGCCGCCCCCCTGTAGGCCGTGCCCCCCTGTCTCATGGGCCCCTCGGGCGGACACCGACGTACTTCTTCCTCCTATATATACCTACGGACCCCGAAAACATCCAGGAGCACCACGAAACACAATGTCCACCACCGTAACCTTATGTATCTGCGAGATCTCATCTTGGAGCCTTCGTCGGCACTCTGCCGGAGGGGGAATCGACCATGGAGGGCTTCTACATCAATATCCTTGCCCCTCCGATGAGTTGTGAGTAGTTTACCACAGACCTAAGGGTCCATAGTTATTAGCTAGATGGTTTCTTCTCTCTTTTTGGATCTCAATACAATGTTCTCCCCCTCTCTTGTGGAGATCTATTGGATGTAATCTCTTTTTGCGGTGTTTTGTCAGGGACCGATGAATTGTGGGTTTATGATCAGATTTATCTATGGATAATAATCGAATCTTCTCTGAATGCTTTTATGTATGATTGAGTTATCTTTGCATGTCTCTTCGAATTATCAGTTTGGTTTGGCCTACTAGATTGATATTTCTTGCCATGGGAGAAGTGCTTAGCTTTGGGTTCAATCTTGCGGTGTTCTTACCCAGTGATAGAAAGGGTTGCAAGACACGTATTGTATTGTTGCCATCGAGGATAACAAGATTGGGTTTATATCATATTGCATGTGTTTATCCCTCTACATCATGTCATCTTGCTTAATGCGTTACTCTGTTCTTATGAAGTTAATACTCTAGATGCAGGCAGGAGTCGGTCGATGTGTGGAGTAATAGTAGTAGATGCAGGCAGGAGTCGGTCTACTTGTTATGGACGTGATGCCTATATACATGATCATGCCTAGATAATCTCATAACTATGCGCTTTTCTATCAATTGCTCGACAGTAATTTGTTCACCCACCGTAATACTTATACTATCTCGAGAGAAGCCTCTAGTGAAACCTATGGCCCCCGGGTCTATCTCTTATCATATTTGCTTTCAATCTATCTTTATTTGCATCTTTACTTTTTGCATCTATATTACAAAATAGCAAAAATATCATACTATGTTTATTAGATCTCACTTTTGCAAGTGGCCATGAAGGGATTGACAACCCCTTTATTGCGTTGGTTGCGAGTTCTCAGTTTGTTTGTGTAGGTGCTTGGGACTTTTGAGGAGCCTCCTACTGGATTGATACCTTGGTTCTCAAAACTGAGGGAAATACTTATGCTACACTTTGCTGCATCACCCTCTCCTCTTCGAGGAAAACCAATGCTAGCTCAAGACGTAGCAGCCAACGTGAGTTTTTCATCTTGCAGAAAACGCTCGCGAGGTGCAAAGCTGAGAACAAGTTTAACTTCAACCTACTTTCCACTCAAACCTTAATCCATTCAGGGGCTTTTGATGAGGATACAGACCTGGGGTAGGGTCATGGGCCTGACCCATACATCCTACCCAAGGTCACTACCCTAGAAGATAAGAAGTCCAAGAGGCAACAAGGGACCCCCAGTCAAAGATGTCGAGTGCAATCCACTCGACCAGTCATATCACTCAGGTGTCCCCCTACCTATTGTCACTCGACCATTCAAGGAATCACTCGACCTATCAAAGATCAGGAGTCACTCAGCATTGCAACGGGCAGGCATTCACTTCGTAGTCTTTAAGGTCATTAATAGCACTTAAGGCTGGCATTATCAGTAACGCCCCCTACTTTATGTACATTAAGCCCCTCCTCTGGCACAAGGGTTTGCACCCCCTAGAACATCACACGCATATAATCCAATCGACCGCCTCCGGGCACCGAGACGTAGGGCTATTACTTCCTCCGAGAAGGGCCTGAACTCGTAAATCCCGTGTGTACACATTCACCATAGTTGAGATCTTGCCTCTCCATACCTACCCCACTTTCTACTGTCAGCCTTAGAACCACGATAGGCGCCGCCCCCTTCCCTTGTCCTACTCGGATTCAAGGGGGGGGGGTTCGGTAACCCCTCCGGCACTCCGGTTTTATCCGAAACTTCGCAGAACTCTTCCGGTGTCTGACTAACATGGTCCAATATATCAATCTTTATGTCTCAACCATTTCAATATTCCTCGTCATGTCAGTGATCTCATCCGAGACTCCGAAGAAACTTCGTTCATCAAAAACATATAACTCATAATACATATCGTCATCGAACGTTAAGTGTGCGGACCCTATGTGTTCGAGAACTATGTAGACATGACCGAGACACATCTATGGTCAACAACCAATAGCGGAACCTAGATGCTCATATTGGCTCCTACATATTCTACGAAGATCTTTATTGTTCAAACCGCATAACAACATACGTTGTTCCCTTTGTCATCGGTATGTTACTTGCCCGAGATTCAATCGTCGGTATCTTCATACCTAGTTCAATCTCATTACTAGAAAGTCTCTTTACTCGTTCTGTAATGCTTCATCCCATAACTAACTCATTAGTCACATTGCTTGCAACGCTTATAGTGATAAGCATTACCGAGAGGACCCAGAGATACCTCTCCGAAACACGGAGTGACAAATCCTAATCTTGATCTATGCCAACCCAACAACACCTTGGGAGACACCTGTAGAGCACCTTTATAATCACCCATTTATGTTGTGACGTTTGGTAGCACAAAAAGTGTTCCTCCGGTATTCGGGAATTGCATAATTTCATAGTCTGAGGAACGTGTACAAGTCTTGCAGAAAGCAGTAGCAATGAAACTGTAACGATCATAATGATAAGCTAACGGATGGGTCATGTCCTTTGCATCATTCTCCTAATGATGCGATCCCGTTCATAAAATGACAACACATGTCTATGGTTAGGAAACTTAACCATCTTTGATTAAGGAGCTAGTCAAGTAGAGGCATACTAGGGACATTATGTTTTATCTATGTATTCACACATGTACTAAGTTCCGCTTAATACAATTCTAGCATGAATAATAAACATTTATCATGAAATAAGCAAATAAATAATAACTTTATTATTGACTCTAGGGCGTATTTCCTTCAGTCTCCCACTTGCACTAGAGTCAATAATCTAGATTCAAAAGTAATGATTCTAACACCCATGGAGTTTTGGTGCTGATCATGTTTTGCTCGTGGAAGTGGCTTAGTTAATGGGTGTGCAACATTCAGATACATATTTATCTTGCAAATCTCTATGTCCCCCTCCGAGACTTGATGAAGGATGGAATTGAAGCGTCTCTTGATGTGCTTGGTTCTCTTGTGAAATCCGGATTCCTTTGCCAAGGCAATTGCACCAGTATTGTCACAAAATATTTTCATTGGACCAGATGCACTAGGTATGACACCTAGATGAGATATGAACTCCTTCATCTAGACTCCTTCATTTGCCGCGAAGTAGCAATGTACTCCGCTTCACACGTAGATCCCGCCACGACACTTTGCTTGGAACTGCACCAACTGACAGCTCCTCCATTCAATAAAAATACGTATCCGGATTGCAACTTAGAGTCATCTGAATCAGTGTCAAAGCTTGCATCGACGTAACCGTTTACGATGAGCTATTTGTCACCTTGATAAACCAGAAACATATCCTTAGTTCTTTTCAGGTATTTCAGGATGTTCTTGACCGTTGTCTAGTGCTCCACTCTGGGATTACTTTGGTACCTCCCTGGTATACTTATAGCAAGGCACACATCAGGTCTGGTACACAACATTGCAGACAAGATAGAACCTATGGCTGAAGCATAGGGAATGACTTCCATTTTCTCTCTATCTTCTGCAGTTGTTGGGCATTAAGTCTAACTCAACATCACACCTTGCAACACAGGTAAGAACCCTTTTTTTGACTGATCCATTTTGACCTTCTTCAAAACTTTATCAAGGTATGTGCTTTGTGAAAGTCCAATTAAGCGTATTGATCTATCTCTATAGATCTTGATGCCCAATATGTAAGCAACTTCACCGAGGTCTTTCATTGAAAAACTCTTATTCAAGTATCCCTTTATGCTATCCAGAAATTCGATATCATTTCCAATCAACAATATGTCATCCACATATAATATTAGAAATGCTACATTGCTCCCACTCACTTTCTTGTAAGTATAGGCTTCTCCAAAAGTCTGTATAAAACCATATGCTTTGATCACACTATTAAAGCATTTATTACAACTCCGAGAGGCTTGCACCAGTCCATAAATGGATCGCTGGAGCTTGCACACTTTATCAGCACCCTTTGGATCGACAAAACCTTCTGGTTGCATCATATACAACTCTTCTTCCAGAAATTCATTCAGGAATGCAGTTTTGACATCCATCTGCCAAATTTTATAATCATAAAATGCGGGAATTGCTAGCATGATTCGGACAGACTTAAGCATTGCTACGAGTGAGAAAGTCTCATCATACTTAACTCCTTGAACTTGTCGAAAACCTTTCGTAACAAGTCAAGCTTTGTAGACAGTAACGTTACCGTCAGCGTTAGTCTTCTTCTTGAAGATCCATTTATTTTCTATGGCTTGCCGATCATCGGGAAAATCCACCAAAGTCCACATTTTGTTCTCATACATGGATCCCATCTCAGATTTCATGGCCTCAAGCCATTTCGCGGAATCTGCGCTCATCGCTTCCTAATAGTTCGTAGGTTCACCATGGTCTAGTAACATGACTTCCAGAACAGGATTGCCGTACCACTCTGGTGCGGATCTCACTCTGGAAGACCTACGAGGTTCGGTAGTAACTTGATCTGAAGTTTCATGATCATCATCATTAGCTTCCTCACTAATTGGTGTAGGAATCACTGGAACCGATTTCTGTGATGAACTACTTTCCAATAAGGGAGAAGGTACAATTACCTAATCAAGTTATTCTTTCCTCCCACTCACTTCTTTCGAGAGAAACTCCTTCTCTAGAAAGGATCCATTCTTAGCAACAAAGATTTGCCTTCGGATCTGTGATAGAAGGTGTACCCAACAGTTTCCTTTGGGTATCCTATGAAGACGCACCTTTTCGATTTGGGTTTGTGCTTATCAGGTTGAAGCTTTTTCACATAAGCATCGCCTCCCCAAACTTTAAGAAACGACAACTTTGGTTTCTTGCCAAACCAGAGTTCAAAAGGTATCTTCTCAACGGATTTTGATGGTGCCCTATTTAAAGTGAATGCAGCCGTCTCTAAAGCATAACCCCAAAACAATAGCGGTAAATCAGTAAGAGACATCATAGATCGCACCATATCCAATAAAGTACGGTTACCACGTTCGGACACACCATTTCGCTGTGGTGTTCTAGGTGGCGTATGTTGTGAAACTTTTCCACATTGTTTCAAATGAAGACCAAACTCGTAACTCAAATATTCTCCTCCACGACCAGATCGTGGAAACTTTATTTTCTTGTTACAATGATTTTCCACTTCACTCTGAAATTCTCTGAACTTTTCAAATGTTTTACACTTATTTTTCATTAAGTAGATATAACCATATCTGCTCAAATCATCTGTGGAGGTAAGAAAATAATGACACTTGCCACAAGCCTCAACACTCATTGGACCGCATACATCTCTATGTATTATTTACAATAAGTTAGTAGGTCGTTCCATTGTTCCGGAGAACGGAGTTTTAGTCATCTTGCCCATGAGGCACGGTTCACAAGCACCAAGTAATTCATAATCAAGTGATTCCAAAAGTCCATCATCATGGAGTTTCTTAATGCGCTTTGCACCAATATGAGCCAAACGACAGTGCCACAAATAAGTTGCACTATCATTATCAACTTTGCATCTTTTGGCTTCAATATTATGAACATGTGTATCATCATGATCGCGATTCAACAAAAATAGACCACTCGGCAAGGGTGCATGACCATAAAAGATATAACTCATATAAATAGAATAGCCATTATTCTCTGATTTAATTGAATAACCGTCTCGCATCAAACAAGATCCAGATATAATGTTCATGCTTAACGCTGGCACCAAATAACAATTATTCGGGTCTAAAACTAATCCCGAAGGTAGATGTAGTGGTAGCATGCCGACGGCGATCACATCGACCTTGGAAGCATTTCCCAAGCGCATTGTCACCTCGTCCTTAGCCAATCTTCGTTTAATCTGTAGCCCTTGTTTTGAGTTCCAAATATGAGCAACAGAACCAGTATCAAATAACCAGGTGCTACTACGAGTATTAGTAAGGTACACATCAATAACATGTATATCAAGTATACCTTTCAGTTTGCCATCCTTTTTATCTGCCAAATACTTGGGGCAGTTCCGCTTCGAGTGACCAGCCCCTTTCTAGTAGAAGCACTAAGTTTCAGGCTTAGGTCCAGACTTGGGTTTCTTCTCTTGAGCAGCAACTTTCTTGCCGATCTTCTTGAAGTTACCCTTCTTCACTTTTCCCTTTTTCTTGAAACTAGTGGTGTTGTTGACCATCAACACTTGATGCTCCTTCTTGATTTCTACCTCTACAGCCTTTAGCATAGCGAAGAGCTCAGGAATAGTCCTATTCATCCCTTGCATATTATAGTTCATCACGAAGCCTTTATAGCTTGGTGGCAGTGATTGAAGAACTCTGTCAATGACACTATCATTAGGAAGATTAACTCCCAGCTGAGTCAAGTGGTTATGGTACCCAGACATGCTGAGTATGTGTTCACTAATAGAGCCATTCTCCTCCATTTTGCAGCTGTAGAACTTTTTGGAACTTCATATCTCTCAAGTCGGGCGTTTGCTTGAAATATTAACTTCAACTCTTGGAACATCTCATATGCTCCATGACATTCAAAACGTCTTTGAAGTCCCGATTCTAAGCCGTAAAGCATGGCAACTGAACTATCGAGTAGTCATCATATTTGCTCTGGCAGACATTCTTAACGGCATCAGTAGCATCTGTAGCAGGCCTGGCACCCAATGGTGCTTCCAAGACACAATTCTCTGTGCAGCAATGAGGATAATCCTCAAGTTACGGACCCAGTCCGTGTAGTTTTTGCTATCATCTTTCAACTTAGCTTTCTCTAGGAACGCATTAAAATTCAAAGGAACGGTAGCATGAGCCATTGATCTACAATAACATAGACATGCAAAATAACTTTCAGGACTAAGTTCATGATAAATTAAAGTTCAATTAATCATATTACTTAAGAGCTCCCACTTAGATAGACGTCCCTCTTGTCATCTAAATGATCACGTGATCCAAATAAACTAAACCATGTCCGATCATCACGTGAGATGGAGTAGTTTTCAATGGTGAACATCACTATGTTGATCATATCTATTATATGATTCACATTTAATCTTTCGGTCTTGGTCTTCGGAGGCCATATCTGCATATGCTAGGTTCGTCAAGTTTAACCCGAGTACTCTGCGTGTCCAAAACTGGCCTGCACCCGTTGTATGTGAACGTAGAGCTTATCACACCCGATCATCATGTGGTGTTTTGGCAGGACGAACTGTAGCAACGGTGCACACTCAGGGAGAACAATTATACCTTGAAATTTAGTAAGGGATCATCTTATAATGCTACCGCTGTTCTAAGCAAAATAAGATGCATAAAAGATAAACATCACATGCAATCAAAATATGTGACATGATATGGCCATCATCATCTTGTGCTCATGATCTCTATCACGGAAGCATCGTCATGATCTCCATTGTCACCGGCGCGACACCTTGATCTCCATTGTAGCATCGTTGTCGTCTCGCCAACTATTGTTTCTACGACTATCGCTACCGCTTAGTGATAAAGTAAAAAAATTACATGGTGATTGCATTGCATAGAATAAAGCGACAACCATATGGCTCATGCGAGTTTCCAATAACTTTGTTACAAAACATGATCATCTCATAAAACAATTTGTATCACATCTTATATTCATGTCTTGACAATATCACATCACAGCAAGACTTGCAAAAGCAAGCTAGACGTCCTCTACTTTGTTGTTGCAAGTTTTACGTGGCTGCTAAGGGCTTCTAGCAAGAACCATTCTTACCTACGCATCAAAACCACATCGATTTTTCGTCGCTGTTTTAACCTTCAACAAGGACCGACCGTAGTCAAACTCGATTCAACTAAAGTTGGAGAAACTGACACCCGCCATCCACCTATGTGCAAAAGCACGTTGGTAGAACTAGTTTCATGAACACAGTCATGTAATGTCGGTCCGGGCCGCTTCATCCAACAATACCGCCGAGTCAAACTAAGACGTTGGTGGTAAGCAGTATGACTATTATCGTCCACAACTCTTTGTGTTCTAGTCGTGCATATAACATCTACGCATAGACCTGGCTTGGATTCCACTGTTGGGGAACGTGGCAATTTCAAAAAAATTCCTATGATCATGCTCTATCTAGGTGATGCATAGCAACGAGAGGGGAGAGTGTGTCCACGTAGCCTCATAGACCGAAAGCGGAAGTGTTTCAATAACGCGGTTGATGTAGTCGAACTTCTTCGCGATCCAACCGATCAAGTACCGAACGTATGGCACCTCCACATTCAGCACACGTTCAGCTCGATGACGTCCCTGGTGCTCTTGATCCAGTTGAGGACGAGGGTGAGTTCTGTTAGCACGACGGCGTGGCGGCGGTGATGATGATGTTACCGACGCAGGGCTTCGCCTAAGCACTATGATGGTATGATCGAGGTGTGTAACTTTGGAGGGGGGCACCGCACACAGTTAAGAGAAATTTGTGTGTTCTAGGGTGCCCCCTTCCCCTATATATAAAGGAGCAAGGGGAGCCCGGCCGGCCCCTAGGGGTGCGCCCCAAAATGAGGACTCCTACTATGACTTCTTAGTCCTAGTAGGATTCCACTTCCAGGGAGAGAGGGGGAAGGAAGGAGAGGGAGAGGGAGCAGGAAAGGGGGGGTGCCGCCCCCCTTCCCTTGTCCTATTCGTACTCAAGGGGGGGGGGCGCTTCGAGCCCTCCTACGACCCTCCTCTCTCTCTACTAAGGCCCATGGTGGCCCATTAGTTCCCTGGGGGGTTCCGGTAACCCCTCCAGCACTCCGGTTTTATCCGAAACTTCTCGGCACTCTTTTGGTGTCCGAATAACATGGACCATTGTATTAATCCTTATGTCTCGACCATTTCGAGACTCCTCGTCACTTCCGTCATCTCATCCAGGACTCCAAACAAACTTCGGTCATCAAAAACATATAACTCATAATACATATCGTCATCAAACGTTAAGCGTGCGGACCCTACGGGTTCGAGAACTATGTAGACATGACCGAGACACATCTCCGACCAATAACCCATAGCGGAACGTGGATGCTCATATTGTCTCCTACATATTCTACGAAGATCTTTATCGGTCAACCTGCATAACAACATACGTTGTTCCCTTTGTCATCAGTATGTTACTTGTCCGAGATTCGATCGTCGGTATCATAATACCTAGTTCAATCTCGTTACCAACAAGTCTCTTTACTCGTTCCGTAATGCTTCATCCCATAACTAACTCATTAGTCACATTGCTTGCAAGGCTTGTAGTGATAAGTATTACAGAGTGGTCCCGAAGATACCTCTCCGAAGCACGGAGTAACAAATCCGAATCTTGATCTATGCCAACCCAACAAACACCTTCGAAGACACCTGTAGAGCACCTTTATAATCACACATTTAAGTTCTGATGTTTGGTAGCACACAAAGTGTTCCTTCAGAAGCAGATATGGTCAAGGATTTAAAAGTAATCTTTGAAAAGGGTCCCGGCGGACAATCTGTTCCAAATGACACTGGCGGACACACACCCATGTGGAAGAAGAAATCTATATTTTGGGACCTACCATATTGGAAAGTCCTAGAGGTCCGCTTTGCAATCGTCGTGATGCACGTGACGAAGAATCTTTACGTGAACCTGCTAGGCTTCTTGGGCGTGTATGGGAAGACAAAAGATACACTGGAGGCATGGGAGGACCTGCAACGTATGCATGAAAAGGACGGAATGCATCCAAAGCAGTATCAAGGTCCTGCCAGGTACGCTCTTACCAAAGAAGAGAAGGAAATCTTCTTTGAATGCCTGCTCAGTAGGAAGGTCCCACCTGGCTACTCGTCGAATATAAAGGGAATAATAAATATGGCAGAGAAAAAATTCCAGAACGTAAAGTCTCATGACTGCACGTGGTTATGACGCAATTGCTTCCGGTTGCATTGAGGGGGGCTTCTACCAGAAAACGTTTGATTAGCCATTGTGAGGCTATGTGCGTCTCAATGCAATCTCTCAGAAGGTAATCGATCCAGAAATCCTACCAGGGTTATAGAATGATTTGGTGCAATGCCTTGTCAGTTTTGAGTTGGTGTTCCCACCATCCTTCTTCAATATCATGACGCATGTCCTAGTTCAACTAGTCGACAATATTGCCATTCTGGGTCCTGTATTTCTACACAATATGTTCCCCGTTGAGAGGTTCATGGTAGTCTTAAAGAACCATGGTTATATTGTGCTAGTCTAGAAGGAAGCATCTCCAAGGGCCATGAAACAGAGGAGGTCATTGAGTTTTGTGTTGAATTTATTCCTGACCTTAAGACGATTGGTATTCCTGAATCGTGGCATGAGGGCAGACTGGGTGGAAAAGACATGCTAGGAAAGGATTCAGTAATATGTATGGACGGGCATTCTTTGGCGCAAGCACACTACACACACTAGTAGAAAACAGACCTTTAAAACCGGTTTGTAAGGGCCTTTAGTGCCGGTTATGGAACCGGCACTAAAGTGTGGGCACTAAAGGCCCCCCCCTTTAGTACCGGTTCGGCACGAACCGGCGCTAAAGTGCCACCACGTGGCGTGAGCTCACGCCCTGGTATGGGGGACCTTTAGTACCGGTTGGTGTTACCAACCGGTACAAAAGGTTTTTTTTTTGAATTTTTTAGAAAAAAATTGATTTTTTTTCGATTTTTATTTTTTATGAATTATTTGATAATTTAGTCTCTAATCACCACCTCTCTTAACTGCTCAAGTGTGGATCACTCATTCCAAATCATCTAACTTCCCGACCGGTCACCCATCCCTCTCACTACTCCAGCCCAAGCACGCTTAACTTTCGAGTTCTATTCTCCTTCGTTTCCAAGTCTGCACTTGTTGTTTTCCTGACAATAGTAAGATGTTAATCCTATTAACCCTCAGGAGTTTAGCTTGAGCATGAAGTCACACATTTCACCGTTCGAGTTTGAAACTATTATTCTAAAAAAACAGTAATTATTTAGTAACGCTAATATTTCTTGAATAAGTTTGACCATAGTTTGACCACAGTTTGACCATAATTTGACCATATTTGACCAAAATTCAAAAAATTGAAATAATTATTTAGTAACACTAATATTCTTGAATAATTATGTAGTAACATTAATACTTCTTGAATAAGTAGTTTGACCAGATTTAACCAATTTTTTTTAGAAAAACTGAAATTTGACCATATCTTTTTTTCCTTTTGGAATTTGAGGATCCTAAAAAATTCCAAACAGGCCGTAGGCCGTCTCCATTGGATGCGGATTTTCGTGCTGAATTTTTTGATATATTATACGTTTTTTCCGACATCGTATGCAAAAGTTATAGCCGTTTTACATTTTCCCTACACTTTTTGCAAAACATGTCCAAATTTAAGTTTTCAAATTTTCCTAACTAGTTGATGTAGTAATATAACTACCTCTCGAAAGATTTTATTTTCTGAAGTTTTTATCATTTTCTTTTGATTTTTTCAAAACTGAAATGGC
>NC_041387.1:645895762-645899599 GCF_002162155.2 Triticum dicoccoides
TTGAAAATTGCCCTATAGTGCCGGTTTGTGTCTTCAACCGGGACTATAGGTTAAGACTCTGTAGTGCCGGTTGGTGACGCAAACCGGTACTATAGGTTAGACCTTTAGTACCGGTTTGCGTCACAAACCGTCACTAAAGGGGCTCGTGGGGCCCTCGCCTGACGCCAGCCTGCCACCACCCCTTTAGTACCGGTTCGTGGCACGAACCGGTACTAAAGGTTCATTACGAACCGGCACTAATGCATAGCCATTCGAACCGGCACTATTGATCACATTAGTGCCGGTTTTTTTACAAACCGGCACTAATGTGCTTCACGTTTGACCCTTTTTCTACTAGTGACAGTTCTACAAAATTCCACCTTGGTGTCTTCGTATATCGAGGAACACATGGATATTGTACGCTCCAAGAACCCTGAGCAGTTTGAGCCCTAGATTAACCGTAGACACATGGCGACTTTCGGCGGTTGGTTGCAGGCACGTCTCATGAATGATGATGCTATTGGAGATGAGATGTACTTGTTAGCCAAGTCACCATCTTTGACTATATTGACTTTCCAAGTTTATGAGATAAATGGGAATACATTTTACACGATCGCCCAAGATAAAAAGAGCACCAACCAAAACAGTGGTGTCCGCTTTGATGCAGCAAACACCAATAAGTCAAAGGACACATATTATGGTTACATAGAGGAGATATGGTAACTTGACTATGGACGTGATTTTAAGGTCCCTTTGTTCCGGTGTAAATGGGTCAATCTGACAGGGAGGCGGGGTAAAGGAAGACACGCATTACTGAATGACAACAGTGGATCTCAAAATCTTGGGTACACAGATGAACCATTCGTCCTAGCCAATGATGTGGCACAGGTTTTCTATGTGATCGACATGTCTACCAAACCGAGAAAAAGAAAAGATAAGGAAGTGAATACATCATACGATGAGCCAAAGCGCCACATAGTTCTATCAGGGAAAAGAAAAATCATGGGAGTGGAGGACAAGGCAGACATGTTAGAAGATTACGAAAAGTTTCATCAACTTCCTCCCTTCACAGTGAAGACTGACCCCAGCATCCTGTTAAATGATGAAGATTGTCCACGGTTACGGCGCAAAGGGACACACACAAAGAAAAAGTTTTAGACCCAAGATCCCACTCTGGGATGTGACCGGCTTCACCATCATCACTTTCTTCTCTAGTGAGTTCCGGACTTATAACTAGACAGTCCCAATTCAGACAAACTAGAGGGAATCTTTGTAAGAGTTAGGGTATATGTGTGCTTTGGCATTTGAAATGCAAAGAAACACTATGTAGGAGTTAATCAATGCAATTATGTCCAAACAAAATATTTCACGATGTATTTTGCAAGGTTGATCATACGCTATTAATACCGGTTTTGGTGGGGCTCCATGTAAAAGAACACAAGGTTAATATAGACATGGCTTAAATGTCTTGACAGAGATGAATACAAGATAAGCGTTAGAGATGATAAGAGAGAAACGTTGTATGACATAAAGTTAGAGCTATTGTGTGGTTTCTCTGATCGGAGGAACCCTTATGTCGAGCCAAGTCCTAGGAGTTCTGGTTGCTTTCTAGTGAAACTTAGGACATCATATCTGATGGTAGGATTGTTCAAGTAACAGTTCGGCATATACAAGATATAACCAAATAATTTGATTCTATTGTCTTTACATTAAAACTCATCTCTTACAAAGGCATTCCATTTTTAAAACTTATTTTAACTTCGGACATTTTGTGCATTCAATATGCACCATTCAAAGCAACATCATCAATGTTCAACCATTTGTGACTTCATTTGCTATTTTTCATGCATTTAATGATTTTTCTGAGAAAAGTGACCCCGAAATTGAAAAGCACTATAAATGAACTTTGAAAAGGTTGAAACTTGGCACGGTATCATAATTTCACCCACATAGTATGTGCTAAAAAGTTGAGAGGGTTATGGCAAAAACTGGATGCACTTCATGTACAAACTGGACAATCTCTTTCGAAGTATCAGGGTTTCGGACGAAAACTCGTCTGCTACAAAGGCTTTTCATTTTTAAACTTATTTTAACTCTAGACTTTTCGTGCGTTCAATATGCACCATTCAAAGCCACGTCATCAATTTTCAACCCTTTCTGACTACATTTGCTATTATTGATGCATTTAATAATTTTTTGAGCTAAATGACCCTGAAATTGAAAAGCACTACAAATGAACTCTGAAAAGGTTGAAACTTGCCATGGTATCATAATTGCACCCACATAGCAAGTTCTAAAATGTTCAGAGGGTTATGACAAAACTGGATGCACTTCGTGTACAAATTGGACAATCTCATTTGAATTATCAGGGTTTCGCATGAAAACTCATTTGTTACAAAGGCATTTCATATTTTTAGAACTTATTTCAACTCCATAATTTTTGTGTGTTCAATATGCACCATTCAAAGCCACATCATCGATTTTCAACCCTTTTTGACTTCATTTGCTATTTTTCATGCATTTAATGACTTTTGAGCTAAATGACCATGATATTGAAAAGCGCTACAAATGAACTTTGAAAAGGTTGAAACTTGGCATGGTATCATAAATTCATCCAAATAGCGTGTGCTAAAAAGTTCAGAGGGTTACGACAAAAATGGATGCATTTCGTGTACAAACTGGAAAATCTCTTTCATAGTATCAGGGTTTCGGACGAAAACTCATCTGTTACAAAGGCATTTCATTTTTTTAACTTATTTTAACTACAGATATTTTTGTGCGTTCAAGATGCACCATTCAAAGCCGCATCATCAATTTTCAACCCTTTCTGACTTCATTTGCTATAAACTAAAAGAGCTAAATAGAATCTTTTTTTGATTAAAACACCTATTTAAAATAACCTAAACATTACCGAATTGAACATACTGATAAAACACACAAATATTAAACAACAGGAAAAAGAAGAGCTCAAAAATCTTTATTTGATGTAAAGTTATTCACAAACTAGTGATTCACACAAATTTCAAAGAATTCAAATTTAAATATTCAAATTTGAAAACTACTGGCACTAACAGAAAGTTTAGAATTTTGTGACCTAAAGCAAAATGATTCACTCAAAATCTCTAAATATTTGGCTGTAACTAGAAACAAAAGAAAAAATTAAAGCAAAAAAAAACTGGAAAAAGACCTTTAGTCCCGGTTGCCACCACGAACTGGGGCTAAAGGTCATCCTCTCGCGCTGAATTTGGGCCGCCGAAAATAGCCCTTTTGTCTCTGCCCATGGCTGTAATCGGGACTAAAGGTACAACCTTTAGTCCTGGTTCCTGTTGGGGAACGCGGTAATTTAAAAAATTTCCTACGATCACGCAAGATCTATCTAGGTGATGCATACCAACGAGAGGGGAGAGTGTGTCCACATACCCTTGTAGGCTGAAAGCGGAAGCGTTTCAATAATGCGGTTGATGTAGTCGAACTTCTTCGCGATCCGACCGATCAAGTACCGAATGTACGACACCTCATGCTCTTGATCCAGTTGAGGACGAGGGGGAGTTCTGTCCGCACGATGGCGTGGTAACGGTGATGATGATGTTACCGACGCATTGCTACGCCTAAGCACTACAATGGTACGATCGAGGTGTGTAACAATAGAGGGGGGCACTACACACGGTTAAGAGAAACTTCTGTGTTCTAGGGTGCCCCCGTGCCCTCGTATATAAAGGAGCAAGGGGAGGCCGGCTGGCCCCTAGGGGCGCGCCCCAAGATGGGGAGTCCTACTAGGATTTCCTAGTCCTAGTAGGATTCCACTTCAAGGGAGAGATGGGGAAGGAAGGAGAGGGAGAGGGAGTAGGAAAGGGGGTA
>NC_041387.1:645900043-645950634 GCF_002162155.2 Triticum dicoccoides
CTCCTCTCTCTCCA
Organism: Triticum dicoccoides; assembly: GCF_002162155.2. Taxonomy (NCBI): domain Eukaryota; kingdom Viridiplantae; phylum Streptophyta; class Magnoliopsida; order Poales; family Poaceae; genus Triticum; species Triticum dicoccoides. The sequence continues at coordinate 645,900,058 of NC_041387.1, forward strand.
CTAAGGCCCATGGTGGCACATTAGTTCCCCAGGTGGTTCCGGTAACCCCTCCGGCACTCCGGTTTTATTCGAAACTTTGCAGAACTCTTCCGGTGTCCGACTAATATGGTCCAATATATCAATCTTTATGTCTCGACCATTTCAATATTCCTCGTCATGTCCGTGATCTCATCCGGGACTCTGAACAAACTTTGTTCATCAAAAACTTATAACTCATAATACATATCATCATCGAACGTTAAGCGTGCAGACCCTACGTGTTCGACAACTATGTAGACATGACCGAGACACTTCTCTGGTCAATAACCAATAGCGGAACATGGATGCTCATATTGGCTCCTACATATTCTACGAAGATCTTTATCTGTCAAACCGCATAACAACATACATTGTTCCCTTTGTCATCGGTATGTTACTTGCCCAAGATTCGATCGTCGGTATCATCGTGCCTAGTTCAATCTAATTACCGGCAAGTCTCTTTACTCGTTCCGTAATGCTTCATCCCGTAACTAACTCATTAGTCACATTGCTTGCAATGCTTATAGTGATAAGCATTACAGAGATGGCCCAGAGATACCTCTCTGAAACATGGAGTGACAAATCCTAATCTCGATCTATGCAAACCCAACAAACACCTTGGGAGACACCTTTAGAGCACATTTATAATCACCCATTTATGTTCTGACGTTTGTTAGCACACAAAGTGTTCCTCCGGTATTCGGGAATTGCATAATCTCATAGTCTGAGGAACGTGTATAAGTCATGCAGAAAGCATTAACCATGAAACTGTAACGATCATAATGCTAAGCTAACAGATGTGTCATGTCCATCACATCATTCTCCTAATGATGTAATCCCGTTCATAAAATGACAACACATGTCTATGGTTAGGAAACTTAACATCTTTGATTAAGGAGCTAAGAAAGTAGAGGCATACTAGGAACATTATGTTTTATTTATGTATTCAAACATGTACTAAGTTCCGATTAATACAATTCTAGCATGAATAATAAACATTAATCATGAAATAAGGAAATAAATAATAACTTTATTATTGCCTCTAGGGCGTATTTCCTTCAGTCTCCCACTTGCACTAGAGTCAATAATCTAGATTACAAAGTAATGATTCTAACACCCATGGAATTTGGTGATGATCATGTTTTGCTCGTGGAAGTGGCTTAGTCAATGGGTCTGCAACATACAGATATGTATGTATCTTGCAAATCTCTATGTCCCCCTCCGACACTTGATGAAGGATGGAATTGAAGCGTCACTTGATGTGCTTGGTTATCTTGTGAAATCTGGATTCCTTTGCCAATGCAATTGCACCAGTATTGTCACAAGATTTTCATTGGACCAGATGCACTAGGTATGACACCTAGATCAGATATGAACACCTTCATCCAGACTCCTTCATTTGCCGCTTCCGAAGAAGCAATGTATCCCGCTTCACGCGTAGATCCCGACACGACGCTTTGCTTGGAACTACACCAACTGACAGCTCCTCCATTCAATAAAAATACATATCGGGATTGCGACTTAGAGTCATCCGAATCAGTGTCAAAGCTTGAATCGACGTAACCGTTTACGATGAGCTCTTTGTCACCTCCATAAACGAGAAACATATCCTTAGTTCTTTTCAGGTATTTCAGGATGTTCTTGACCGTTGTCTAGTGATCCACTCCGGGATTATGTTGGTACCTCCCTGCTATACTTATAGCAAGGCACACATCAGGTCTGGTACATAGCATTGCATAAAAGATAGAACCTATGGCTGAAGCATAGGGAATGACTTTCATTTTCTCTCTATCTTCTATAGTGGTCGGGCATTGAGTCTAACTCAACATCACACCTTGCAACACAAGCAAGAACCCTTTTTTTGACTGATCCATTTTGAACTTCTTCAAAACTTTATCAAGGTATATGCTTTGTGAAAGTCCAATTAAGCATCTTGATCTATATCTATAGATCTTGATGCCCAATATGTAAGCAACTTCACCGAGATCTTTCATTGAAAAACTCTTATTCAAGTATCCCTTTATGCTATCCAGAAATTCTATATCATTTCGAATCAACAATATGTCATCCACATATAGTATTAGAAATGCTACAGAGCTCCCATTCACTTTCTTGTAAATACAGGCTTCTCCAAAAGTCTATATAAAACCATATGCTTTGATCACACTATCAAAGCATTTATTCCAACTCCGAGAGGCTTGCACCAGTCCATAAATGGATCGCTGGAGCTTGCACACTTTGTTAGCACCATTTGGATCGACAAAACCTTCTTGTTGCATCATATATAACTCTTCTTCTAGAAATCTATTCAGGAATGCAGTTTTGACATCCATCTGCCAAATTTCATATTCATAAAATGCGGCAATTGCTAACATGATTCGGACAAACTTAAGCATCACTACGGGTGAGAAAGTCTCATCGTAGTCAACTCCTTGAACTTGTCGAAAACCTTTCGCAACAAGTCGAGCTTTGTAGACAGTAACGTTACCATCAACGTCAGTCTTCTTCTTGAAGATCCATTTATTTTTTATGGCTTGCCGATCATCGGGCAAATCCACCAAAGTCCACACTTTGTTCTCATACATGGATCCCATCTCAGATTTCATGGCCTTAAGCCATTTCGCGGAATCTGGGCTCATCGCTTCCTCATAGTTCATAGGTTCACCATGGTCTAGTAACATGACTTCCAGAACAGGATTGCCGTACCACTCTGGTGTGAATCTCACTCTAGAAGACCTACGAGGTTCGATAGTAACTTGATCTGAAGTTTCATGATCATCATCATTAGCTTCCTCACTAATTGGTGTAGGAATCACTGGAACTGATTTCTGTGATGAACTACTTTCCAATAAGGGAGAAGGTACAATTACCTCATCAAGTTCTACTTTCCCCCCACTCACTTCTTTTGAGAGAAACTCCTTCTCTAGAAAGGATCCATTCTTAGCAACAAAGATTTTGCCTTCGGATCTGTGATAGAAGGTGTACCCAACAGTTTCCTTTGGGTATCCTATGAAGATGCACCTTTTCGATTTGGGTTCGAGCTTATCAGGTTGAAGCTTTTTCACATAAGCATCGCGTCCCCAAACTTTAAGAAACGACAACTTTGGTTTCTTGCCAAACCATAGTTCAAAAGGCATCTTCTCAACGGATTTTGATGGTGCCCTATTTAAAGTGAATGCAACCGTCTCTAAAGCATAACCCCAAAACAATAGCGGTAAATCAGTAAGAGACAACATAGATCGCACCATATCCAATAAGGTACGGTTACAATGTTCGGACACACCATTTCGCTGTGGTGTTCTAGGTGGCGTATGTTGTGAAACTATTCCACATTGTTTCAAATGAAGACCAAACTCGTAACTCAAATATTCTCCTCCATGACCAGATCGTGGAAACTTTATTTTCTTGTTACAATGATTTTCCACTTCTCTCTGAAATTCTCTGAACTTTTCAAATGTTTTACACTTATGCTTCATTAAGTAGATATAACCATATCTCCTCAAATCATCTGTGAAGGTAAGAAAATAGCGACACTCGCCACAAGCCTCAACACTCATTGGACCGCATACATCTCTATGTATTATTTCCAATAAGTCAGTAGGTCGTTCCATTGTTCCGGAGAACGGAGTTTTAGTCATCTTGCCCATGAGGCACGGTTCGCAAGCACCAAGTGATTCATAATCAAGTGATTCCAAGAGTCCATCGGCATGGAGTTTCTTAATGCGATTTACACCGATATGAGCCAAACGATAGTGCCACAAATAAGTTGAACTATCATTATCAACTTTGCATCTTTTGGCTTCAATATTATGAACATGTGTATCATCATGATCGAGATTCAACAAAAATAGACCACTCAGCAAGGGTGCATGACCATAAAAGATATTACTCATATAAATAGAACATCCATTATTCTCTGATTTAATCGAATAACCGTCTTGCATCAAACAAGATCCAGATATAATGTTCATGCTTAACACTGGCACCAAATAACAATTATTCAGGTCTAAAACTAATCCCGAAGGTAGATGTAGAGGTAGCATGCCGATGGTGATCACATCGACCTTGGAACGATTTCCCAAGCGCATCGTCACCTCGTCCTTAGCCAATCTTCGTTTAATCCGTAGCCCCTATTTCGAATTGCAAATATGAGCAACAAAACCAGTATCAAAAACCCTGGCGCTACTACGAGCATTAGTAAGGTACACATCAATAACATGTATATCAAGTATACCTTTCACTCTACCATCCTTCTTATCCGCCAAATACTTGGGGCAGTTCCGCTTCTAGTGACCAGCCCCTTTGCAGTAGAAGCACTCAGTTTCGGGCTTAGGTCCAGACTTGGGTTTCTTATCTTGAGCAGCAACTTTCTTGCCGATCTTATTGAAGTTCCCCTTCTTCCCTTTGCCCTTTTTCTTGAAACTAGTGGTCTTGTTGACCATCAACACTTGATGCTCCTTCTTGATTTCTACCTCCGCAGCCTTTAGCATCGCGAAGAGCTGGGAATAGTCTTGTTCATCCCTTGCATATTATAGTTCATTACGAAGCCTTTATAGCTTGGTGGCAGTGATTGAAGAACTCTGTAGATGACACTATCATCAGGAAGATTAACTCCCAGCTGAGTCAAGTGGTTATGGTACCCAGACATTCTGAGTATGTGTTCACTAACAGAACTATTCTCCTCCATTTTGTAGCTGTAGAACTTTTTGGAACTTCATATCTCTCAAGTTTGGCATTTGCTTGAAATATTAACTTCAACTCTTGGAACATCTCATATGCTCCATGATGTTCAAAACGTCTTTGAAGTCCTGATTCTAAGCCGTAAAGCATGGCACACTGAACTATCGAGTAGTCATCAGCTTTGCTCTGGCAGACGTTCTTAATGTCATCAGTAGCATCTGTAGCAGGCCTGGCACCCAATGGTGCTTCCAAGACATAATTCTATGTGCAGCAATGAGGATAGTCCTCAAGTTACGGACCCGGTCCGTGTAGTTGCTGCCATCATCTTTCAACTTAGCTTTCTCTAGGAACGCATTAAACTTCAAAGGAACGGTAGCACGGGCCATTGATCTACAATAACATAGACATGCAAAATAACTATCAGGACTAAGTTCATGATAAATTAAAGTTCAATTAATCATATTACTTAAGAGCTCCCACTTAGATAGACATCCCTCTTGTCATCTAAATGATCACGTGATCCAAATAAACTAAACCATGTCCGATCATCACGTGAGATGGAGTAGTTTTCAATGGTGAACATCACAATGTTGATCATATCTATTATATGATTCACATTCAATCTTTCGGTCTCAGTGTTCTGAGGCCATATCTGCATATGCTAGGCTCGTCAAGTTTAACCCGAGTACTCTGCGTGTGCAAAACTGGCCTGCACCCGTTGTATGTGAACGTAGAGCTTATCACACCCGATCATCATGTGTTGTTTTGGCACGACGAACTGTAGCAATGGTGCACACTCAGGGAGAACACTTATTCCATGAAATTTAGTAAGGGATCATCTTATAATGCTACCGCTGTTCTAAGCAAAATAAGATGCATAAAAGATAAACATCACATGCAATCAAAATATGTGACATGATATGGCCATCATCATCTTGTGATCATGATCTCTATCATCGAAGCATCGTCATGATCTCCATTGTCACTAGCGCGACACCTTGATCTCCATTGTTGCATCGTTGTCATCTCGTCAACTATTGTTTCTACGACTATCGCTACCGCTTAGTGATAAAGTAAAACAATTACATGGCGATTGCATTGCATACAATAAAGTGACAACCATATGGCTCATGCGAGTTTCCAATAACTTTGTTACAAAACATGATCATCTCATAAAACAATATGTATCACATCTTATATTCATGTCTTGACCATATCACATCACATCAAGACTTGCAAAAGCAAGCTAGACGTCCTCTAATTTGTTCTTGCAAGTTTTACGTGGCTGCTAAGGGCTTCTAGCAAGAACCATTCTTACCTACGCATCAAAACCACATCGATTTTTCGTCGCTGTTTTAACCTTCAACAAGGACCGGCCGTAGTCAAACTCGATTCAACTAAAGTTGGACAAACAGACACCCACCATCCACCTATGTGCAAAAGCACGTTTGTAGAACTAGTTTCATGAACACGGTCATGTAATGTCGGTCCGGGCCGCTTCATCCAACAATACCGCCGAATCAAACTAAGACGTTGGTGGTAAGTAGTATGACTATTATCGTCCACAACTCTTTGTGTTCTGGTCGTGCATATAACATCTACGCATAGACCTGGCTCGGGTTCCACTGTTGGGGAACGTGGCAATTTCAAAAAAATTCCTACGATCATGCTCTATCTAGGTGATGCATAACAACGAGAGGGGAGAGTGTGTCCACATAGCCTCATAGATCGAAAGCAGAAGTATTTCAATAACGCGGTTGATGTAGTCGAACTTCTTCGCGATCCAACCGATCAAGTACGGAACATATGGCACCTCCACATTCAGCACACGTTCAGCTCAATGACGTCCCTGGTGCTCTTCATCCAGTTGAGGACGAGGGTGAGTTCTGTTAGCACGACGGCATGTCGGCGGTGATGATGATGTTACTGACGCAGAGCTTTGCCGAAGCACTATGATGGTATGATCGAGGTGTGTAACTATGGAGGGGGGCACCGCACATAGTTAAGAGAAATTTGTGTGTTCTAGGGTGCCCCCCTTCCCCTATATATAAAGGAGCAAGGGGAGCCCGGCCGGCCCCTAGAGGCGCGCCCCAAGATGAGGACTCCTACTATGACTTCCTAGTCCTAGTAGGATTCCACTTCTAGAGAGAGAGGGGGAAGGAAGGAGAGGGAGAGGGAGCAGGAAGGGGGGGGTGCCGCCCCCCTTCCCTTGTCCTATTCGGACTCAAGGGGGGGCTGCGGCCAACCCTCCTGCGACCCTCCTCTCCCTCCACTAAGGCCCATGGTGGCCCATTAGTACCCTGGGGGGTTCCGGTAACCCCTCCAGCACTCCGGTTTTATTCGAAACTTCTCGGCACTCTTTTGGTGTCCGAATAACATGGCCAAATGTATTAATCCTTATGTCTTGACCATTTAGAGACTCCTCGTCACTTCCGTCATCTCATCCGGGACTCCAAACAAACTTCGGTCATCAAAAACATATAACTCATAATACATATCATCATCAAACGTTAAGCGTGCGGACCCTACGGGTTCGAGAACTATGTAGACATGACCAAGACACATCTCCGACCAATAACCAATAGCGGAACCTGGATGCTCATATTGTCTCCTACATATTCTACGAAGATCTTTATCGGTCAACCCGCATAACAACATACTTTGTTCCCTTTGTCATCGGTATGTTACTTGTCCGAGATTCGATCGTCAGTATCATCATACCTAGTTCAATCTCATTACCGGCAAGTCTCTTTACTCATTCCGTAATGCTTCATCCCATAACTAACTCATTAGTCACATTGCTTGCAAGGCTTGTAGTGATAAGTATTACCGAGTGGTCCCAGAGATACCTCTTCGAAACATGGAGTGACAAATCCTAATCTCGATCTATGCCAACCCAACAAACACCTTTGGAGACACCTGTAGAGCACCTTTATAATCACACATTTAAGTTCTGACGTTTGGTAGCACACAGAGTGTTCCTTCAGAAGCAGATATGGTCAAGGATTTAAAAGTAATCTTTGAAAAGGGTCCCGGCGGACAATCTGTTCCAAATGACGCTAACGGACACACACCCATGTGGAAGAAGAAATCTATATTTTGGGACCGACCATATTGGAAAGTCATAGAGGTCCGCTTTGCAATCGTCGTGATGCACGTGACGAAGAATCTTTACGTGAACCTGCTAGGCTTCTTGGGCGTGTATGGGGAGACAAAAGATACACTGGAGGCATGGGAGGAACAGCAACGTATGCACGAAAAGGACGGAATGCATCCAAAGCAGTATCAAGGTCCTGCCAGGTACGCTCTTACCAAAGAAGAGAAGGAAATCTTCTTTGAATGCCTGCTCAGTAGGAAGGTCCCACCTGGCTACTCGTCTATAAAGGGAATAATAAATATGGCAGAGAAAAAATTCCAGAACGTAAAGTCTCATGACTGCACGTGATTATGACGCCATTGCTTCCAGTTGCATTGAGGTGGGCTTCTACCAGAAAACGTTTGATTAGCCATTGTGAGGCTATGTGTGTCCCAATGCAATCTCTCAGAAGGTAATCGATCCAGAAATCCTACCAGGGTTATAGAATATTTTGGTGCAATGCCTTGTTAGTTTTGAGTTGGTGTGCCCACCATCCTTCTTCAATATCATGACGCATGTCTCAGTTCACCTAGTCGACAATATTGCCATTCTGGGTCCTATATTTCTACACAATATGTTCCCCGTTGAGAGGTTCATGGGAGTCTTAAAGAACCATGGTCATATTGTGCTAGTCTAGAAGGAAGCATCTCCAAGGGGCATGAAACAGAGGAGGTCATTGAGTTTTGTGTTGACTTTATTCCTGACCTTAAGACGATTGGTATTCCTGAATCGTGGCATGAGGGCAGACTGGGTGGAAAAGACATGCTAGGAAAGGATTCAGTAATATGTATGGACGGGCATTCTTTGGCGCAAGCACACTACACAGTTCTACAAAATTCCACCTTGGTGTGTTCGTATATCGAGGAACACATGGATATTGTACGCTCCAAGAACCCGGAGCAGTTTGAGCCCTGGATTAACCGTAGACACATGGCGATTTTTGGCAGTTGGTTGCAGGCACGTCTCATGAATGACGATGCTATTGGACATGAGATGTACTTGTTAGCCAAGTCACCATCTTCGACTATATTGACTTTCCAAGTTTATGAGATAAATGGGAATACATTTTACACGATCGCCCAAGATAAAAAGAGCACCAACCAAAACAGTGGTGTCCGCTTTTATGCAGCAAACACCAATAAGGCAAAGGACACATATTATGGTTACATAGAGGAGATATGGTAACTTGACTACGGATGTAATTTTAAGGTCCCTTTATTCCGGTGTAAATGGGTCAATCTGACAGGGAGGCGGGGTAAAGGAAGACCCGCAGTACCGAATGACAACAGTGGATCTCAAAATCTTGGGTACATAGACGAACCATTCATCCTAGCCAATGATGTGGCACATGTTTTCTATGTGATCGACATGTCTACCAAACCGAGAAAAAGAAAAGATAAGGAAGTGAATACATCATACGATGAGCCAAAGCGCCACATAGTTCTACCAGGGAAAAGAAAAATCATGGGAGTGGAGGACAAGACAGACATGTCAGAAGATTATGAAAAGTTTCATGAACTTGCTCCCTTCACAGTAAAGACAGACCCCAGCATCCTGCTAAATGATGAAGATTGTCCATGGTTACAGCGCAAAGGGACACACGCAAAGAAAAAGTTTTAGACCCAAGATCCCACTCTGGGATGTGACCGGCTTCACCATCATCACTTTCTTCTCTAGTGAGTTCCGGACTTATAACTAGAAAGTCCTAATTCGGACAAATCAGAGGGAATCTTTGTAAGAGTTAGGGTATATGTGTGTTTTGGCATTTGAAACGCAAAGAAACACTATGTAGGAGTTAATCAATGCAATTATGTCCAAACAAAATATTTCACTATGTATTTTGCAAGGTTGATCATACGCTGTTAATCCCGGTTTTGGTGGGGCTCCATGTAAAAGAACACAAGGTTAATATAGACATGGCATAAATGTCTTGATAGAGATGAATACAATAAGCGTTAGAGATGATAAGAGAGAAATGCTGTATGACATAAAGTTAGAGCTACTGTGTGGTTTCTCTGATCGGAGGAACCCTTATGCCAAGCCAAGTCCGAGGAGTTCTAGTTGCTTTCTGGTGAAACTAAGGACATCATATCTGATGGTAGGATTGTTCAAGTAACTGTTCGGCATATACAAGATATAACCAAATAATTTGATTCTATTGTATTTACGTTAAAACTCATCTGTTACAAAGGCATTCCATTTTTAAAACTTATTTTAACTTCGGACATTTTGTGCATTCAATATGCACCATTCAAAGCCACATCATCAATGTTCAACCATTTGTGACTTCATTTTCTATTTTTCATGCATTTAATGATTTTTTTGAGCAAAGTGACCCCGAAATTGAAAAGCACTATAAATGAACTTTGAAAAGGTTGAAACTTGGCACGGTATCTAGTATGTGCTAAAAAGTTGAGAGGGTTATGGCAAAAACTGGATGCACTTCATGTACAAGCTGGACAATCTCTTTCGAAGTATCAGGGTTTCGGACGAAAACTCGTCTGCTACAAAGGCTTTTCATTTTTTAAACTTATTTTAACTCTAGACTTTTCGTGCGTTGAATATGCACCATTCAAAGCCGCGTCATCAATTGTCAACCCTTTGTGACTTCATTTGCTATTTTTCATGCAATTAATGACTTTGGAGCTAAATGACCCAGATATTGAAAAACACTACAAATGAACTTTGAAAAGGATGAAACTTGGCATGGTATCATAAATTCATCCAAATAGCATGTGCTAAAAAGTTCAGAGGGTTATGACAAAAAATGGATGCGTTTCGTGTACAAACTGGAAAATCTCTTTCGTAGTATCAGGGTTTCGGACGAAAACTCATCTGTTACAAAGGCATTTCATTTTTAACTTATTTTAACTACGGATATTTTTGTGCGTTCAAGATGCACCATTCAAAGCCGCGTCATCAATTTCCAACCCTTTCTGACCTCATTTGCTATAAACTAGAAGAGCTAAATAGAATCTGTTTTTGATTAAAACACATATTTAAAATAACATAAACATTACCGAATTGAACATACTGATCAAACACACATATATTAAACAGCAGGAAAAAGAATCGCTCAAAAATATTTATTTGATGTAAAGTTATTCACAAACTAGTGATTCACACAAATTTCAAAGAATTCAAATTTAAACTATTCAAATTTGAAAACTACTGGCACTAATAGAAAGTTTAGAATTTTGTGACCTAAAGCAAAATGATTCACTCAAAATCTCTAAATATTTGGCTGTAAGTAGAAACAAAAGAAAAAATTAAAGCAAAAAAAACTGGAAAAAGACCTTTAGTCCCGGTTGCCACCAAGAACCGGGGCTAAAGGTCATCCTCTCGTGCTGAATTTGGGCCGCCGAAAATAGCCCTTTTGTCTCGGCCCTTGGCTGTAATCGGGACTAAAGGTACAACCTTTAGTCATGGTTCCTATTGGGGAACGCGGTAATTTCAAAAATTTCCTATGATCACGCAAGATCTATCTAGGTGATGCATAGCAACGAGAGGGGAGAGTGTGTTGACATACCCTTCTAGGCTGAAAGCGGAAGCGTTTCAATAATGCGGTTGATGTAGTCGAACTTCTTCGCGATCCGACCGATCAAGTACCGAATGTACGACACCTCGTGCTCTTGATCTAGTTGAGGACGAGGGGGAGTTCTGTCATCACGATGGCGTGGTAATGGTGATGATGATGTTACCGACGCATTGCTACGCCTAAGCACTACAATCGTATGATCGAGGTGTGTAACTATAGAGGGGGGCACTACACACGGTTAAGAGAAACTTGTGTGTTCTAGGGTGCCCCCCTGCCCCCGTATATAATGGAGCAAGGGGAGGCTGGCTGGCCCCTAAGGGCACCCCCCAAGATGGGGAGTCCTACTAGGATTTCCTAGTCCTAGTAGGATTCCACTTCAAGGGAGAGATGGGGAAGGAAGGAGAGGGACAGGGAGTAGGAAAGGGGGTGCCGCCCCCTTCCCTTGTCCTATTCGGACTCAAGGGGGGGGGGGGCAGCCCACCTGCGGCCCTCCTCTCTCTCCACTAAGGCCCATGGTGGCACATTAGTTCCCCGGGGGGTTCCGTTAACCCCTCCGGCACTCCGGTTTTATTCGAAACTTTGCAGAACTCTTCGGGTGTCCGACTAACATGGTCCAATATATCAATCTTTACGTCTCGACCATTTCAATATTCCTCGTCATGTCCGTGATCTCATCCGGGACTCTGAGCAAACTTTGTTCATCAAAAACTTATAACTCATAATACATATCATCATCGAACGTTAAGCGTGCGGACCCTACGTGTTCGACAACTATGTAGACATGAGCGAGACACATCTCTGGTCAATAACCAATAGCAGAACATGGATGCTCATATTGGCTCCTACTTATTCTACGAAGATCTTTATCGGTCAAACCGCATAACAACATACGTTGTTCCCTTTGTCATCGGTATGTTACTTGCCCAAGATTCGATCGTCGGTATCATCATGCCTAGTTCAATCTCATTAACGGCAAGTCTCTTTACTCGTTCTGTAATGCTTCATCCCGTAAATAACTCATTAGTCACATTGCTTGCAATGCTTATAGTGATAAGCATTACAGAGAGGGCCCAGAGATACCTCTCCGAAACATGGAGTGACAAATCCTAATCTCGATCTATGCCAACCCAACAAACACCTTGGGAGACACCTGTAGAGCACCTTTATAATCACCCATTTATGTTGTGACGTTTGGTAGCACACAAAGTGTTCCTCCGGTATTCGGGAATTGCATAATCTCATAGTTTGAGGAACGTGTATAAGTCATGCAGAAAGCATTAACCATGAAACTGTAACGATCATAATGCTAAGCTAACAGATGGGTCATGTCCATCACATCATTCTCCTAATGATGTAATCCCGTTCATCAAATGACAACACATGTCTATGGTTAGGAAACTTAACCATATTTGATTAAGGAGCTAGTCAAGTAGAGGCATACTAGGGACATTATGTTTTATTTATGTATTCACACATGTACTAAGTTCCGATTAATACAATTCTAGCATGAATAATAAACATTTATCATGAAATAAGGAAATAAATAATAACTTTATTATTGCCTCTAGGGCGTATTTCCTTCAGTCTCCCACTTGCACTAGAGTCAATAATCTCGATTACAAAGTAATGATTCTAACACCCATGGAGTTTGGTGATGATCATGTTTTGCTCGTGGAAGTGGCTTAGTCAATGGGTCTGCAACATTCAGATACATATGTATCTTGAAAATCTCTATGTCCCCCTCCGACACTTGATGAAGGACGGAATTGAAGTGTCTCTTGATGTGCTTGGTTCTCTTGTGAAATCTGGATTCCTTTGCCAATGCAATTGCACCAATATTGTCACAAAAGATTTTCTTTGGACCAGATGCAATAGGTATGACACCTAGATCAGATATGAACACCTTCATCCAGACTCCTTCATTTGCCGCTTCTGAAGCAGCAATGTACTTCGCTTCACGCATAGATCCCACCACGACGCTTTGCTTGGAACTGCACCAAGTGACAGCTCCTCCATTCAATAAAAATACGTATCAGGATTGCGACTTAGAGTCATCCGAATCAGTGTCAAAGCTTGCATCGACGTAACCGTTTACGATGAGCTCTTTGTCACCTCCATAAACGAGAAACAAATCCTTTGTTCTTTTCAGGTATTTCAGGATGTTCTTGACCGTTGTCTAGTGTTCCACTCCGGGATTACTTTGGTACCTCCCTGCTATACTTATAGCAAGGCACACATCAGGTCTGGTACATAGCATTGCATAAAAAATAGAACCTATGGCTGAAGCATAGGGAATGACTTTCATTTTCTCTCTATCTTCTGTAGTGGTCGGGCATTGAGTCTAACTCAACTTCACACCTTGCAACACAGGCAAGAACCCTTTTTTTGACTGATCCATTTTGAACTTCTTCAAAACTTTTTCAAGGTATGTGCTTTGTGAAAGTCCAATTAAGCGTCTTGATCTATCTCTATAGATCTTGACGCCCAATATGTAAACAACTTCACTGAGGTCTTTCATTGAAAAACTCTTATTCAAGTATCCCTTTATGCTATCTTGAAATTCTATATCATTTCGAATCAACAATATGTCATCCACAGATAGTATTAGAAATGCTACAGAGCTCCCACTCACTTTCTTGTAAATACATGCTGCTCCGTAAGGCTGTATAAAACAATATGCTTTGATCAAACTATCAAAGCATTTATTCCAACTCCGAGAGGCTTGCACCAGTCCATAAATGGATCGCTGGAGCTTGCACACTTTGTTAGCACCCTTTGGATCGACAAAACCTTCTGGTTGCATCATATATAACTCTTCTTCTAGAAATCTATTCAGGAATGCAGTTTTGACATCCATCTGCCAAATTTCATATTCATAAAAGCGGCAATTGCTAACATGATTCGGACAGACTTAAGCATCACTACGGGTGAGAAAGTCTCATCATAGTCAACTCCTTGAACTTGTCTAAAACCTTTCGCAACAAGTCGAGTGTTGTAGACAGTAACATTACCATCAGCGTCAGTCTTCTTCTTGAAGATCCATTTATTTTCTATGGCTTGCCGATCATTGGGAAAATCCACCAAAGTCCACACTTTGTTCTCATACATGGATCCAATCTCAGATTTCATGGCCTCAAGCCATTTCGCGCAATCTGGGCTCATCGCTTCCACATAGTTCATAGGTTCACCATGGTCTAGTAACACGACTTCCAGAACAGGATTGCCGTACCACTCTGGTGTGGATCTCACTCTAGAAGACCTACGAGGTTCGATAGTAACTTGATCTGAAGTTTCATGATCATCATCATTAGCTTCCTCACTAATTGGTGTAGGAATCACTGGAACTGATTTCTGTGATGAACTACTTTCCAATAAGGGAGAAGGTACAATTACCTCATCAAGTTCTACTTTCCCCCCACTCACTTCTTTTGAGAGAAACTCCTTCTCTAGAAAGGATCCATTCTTAGCAAAAAAGATTTTGCCTTTGGATCTGTGATAGAAGGTGTACCCAATAGTTTCCTTCGGGTATCCTATGAAGATGCACCTTTTCGATTTGGGTTCGAGCTTATCAGGTTGAAGCTTTTTCACATAAGCATCGCATCCCCAAACTTTAAGAAACGATAACTTTGGTTTCTTGCCAAACCAGAGTTCAAAAGGCATCTTCTCAACGGATTTTGATGGTGCCCTATTTAAAGTGAATGCAGCCGTCTCTAAAGCATAACCCCAAAACAATAGCGGTAAATCAGTAAGAGACATCATAGATCGCACCATATCTAATAAAGTACGGTTACCACGTTCGGACACACCATTTCGCTGTGGTGTTCTAGGTGGTGTATGTTGTGAAACTTTTCCACATTGTTTCAAATGAAGACCAAACTCGTAACTCAAATATTCTCCTCCAAGACCAGATCGTGGAAACTTTATTTTCTTGTTACAATGATTTTCCACTTCACTCTGAAATTCTCTGAACTTTTCAAATGTTTTACACTTATGCTTCATTAAGTAGATATAACCATATCTGCTCAAATCATCTGTGAAGGTAAGAAAATAACGACACTCGCCACAAGCCTCAACACTCATTGGACCACATACATCTCTATGTATTATTTCCAATAAGTCAGTAGGTCGTTCCATTGTTCCGGAGAACGGAGTTTTAGTCATCTTGCCCATGAGGCACGGTTCGCAAGCACTGAGTGATTCATAATCCAGTGATTCGAAAAGTCCATCAACATGGAGTTTCTTAATGCGCTTTACACCGATATGAGCCAAATGACAGTGCCACAAATAAGTTGCACTATCATTATCAACTTTGCATCTTTTGGCTTCAATATTATGAACATGTGTATCATCATGATCGAGATTCAACAAAAATAGACCACTCAGCAAGGGTGCATGACCATAAAAGATATTACTCATATAAATAGAACATCCATTATTCTCTGATTTAATCGAATAACCGTCTCGCATCAAACAAGATCCAGATATAATGTTCATGCTTAACGCTGGCACCAAATAACAATTATTCAGGTCTAAAACTAATCCCGGAGGTAGATGTAGAGGTAGCATGCTGACGGCGATCACATCGACCTTGGAACCATTTCCCAAGCGCATCGACACCTCGTCCTTAGCCAATCTTCGTTTAATCCGTATCCCCTATTTCGAATTGCAAATATGAGCAACAAAACCAGTATCAAATACCCTGGCGCTACTACGAGCATTAGTAAGGTACACAGCAATAACATGTATATCAAGTATACGTTTCACTTTGCCATCCTTCTTATCCGCCAAATACTTGGGGCAGTTCCGCTTCTAGTGACCAGCCCCTTTGCAGTAAAAGCACTCAGTTTCAGGCTTAGGTCCAGACTTGGGTTTCTTCTCTTGAGCAGCAACTTTCTTGCCGATCTTCTTGAAGTTCCCCTTCTTCCCTTTGCCCTTTTTCTTGAAACTAGTGGTCTTGTTGAACATCAACACTTGATGCTCCTTCTTGATTTCTACCTCCGCAGCCTTTAGCATCGCGAAGAGCTGGGAATAGTCTTGTTCATCCCTTGCATATTATAGTTCATTATGAAGCCTTTATAGCTTGGTGGCAGTGATTGAAGAACTCTGTCAATGACACTATCATCAGGAAGATTAACTCCCAGCTGAGTCAAGTGGTTATGGTACCCAGAGATTCTGAGTATGTGTTCACTAACAGAACTATTCTCCTCCATTTTGTAGATGTAGAACTTTTTGGAACTTCATATCTCTCAAGTCGGGCATTTGCTTGAAATATTAACTTCAACTCTTGGAACATCTCATATGCTCCATGACGTTCAAAACGTCTTTGAAGTCCCAATTCTAAGCCGTAAAGCATGGCACACTGAACTATCGAGTAGTCATCAGCTTTGCTCTGGCAGATGTTCTTAACGTCATCAGTAGCATCTGTAGCAGGCCTGGCACCCAACGTTGCTTCCAAGACATAATTCTCTGTGCAGCAATGAGGATAATCCTCAAGTTACGGACCCAGTCCGTGTAGTTGCTGCCATCATCTTTCAACTTAGCTTTCTCTAGGAACGCATTAAAATTCAAAGGAACGGTAGCACGGGCCATTGATCTACAATAACATAGACATGCAAAATAGCTATCAGGACTAAGTTCATGATAAATTAAAGTTCAATTAATCATATTACTTAAGAGCTCCCACTTAGATAGACATCCCTCTTGTCATCTAAATGATCATGTGATCCAAATAAACTAAACCATGTCTCATCATCACGTAAGATGGAGTAGTTTTCAATGGTGAACATCACTATGTTGATCATATCTATTATATGATTCACATTCAATCTTTCGGTCTCGGTGTTCCGAGGCCATATCTGCATATGCTAGGCTCGTCAAGTTTAACCCGAGTACTCTGCGTGTACAAAACTGGCCTGCACCCGTTGTATGTGAACGTAGACCTTATCGCACCTGATCATCATGTGGTGTTTCGGCACGACAAACTGTAGCAACGGTGCACACTCAAGGACAACACTTATACCTTGAAATTTAGTAAGGGATCATCTTATAATGCTACCGCTGTTCGAAGCAAAATAAGAAGCATAAAAGATAAACATCACATGCAATCAAAATATGTTACATGATATGGCCATCATCATCTTGTGCTCATTATCTCCATCACCGAAGCATCATCATGATCTCCATTGTCACCGGCGCGACACCTTGATCTCCATCATAGCATCATTGTCATCTCGCCAACTATTGTTTCTACGACTATCGCTACCGCTTAGTGATAAAGTAAAACAATTACATGGCGATTGCAATGCATACAATAAAGCGAAAACCATATGGATCCTCCGAGTTGCCGATAACTTTGTTATAAAACATGATCATCTCATAAAACAATTTATATCACATCTTATATTCATGTCTTGACCATATCACATCACAGCAAGACTTGCAAAAACAAGCTAGACGTCCTCTACTTTGTTGTTGCAAGTTTTACGTGGCTGCTACGGGCTTCTAGCAAGAACGTTCTTACCTACGCATCAAAACCACAATGATTTTTCATCGCTGTTTTAACCTTCAACAAGGACCAACCGTAGTCAAACTCAATTCAACTAAAGTTGGAGAAACAGACACCCGCCAGCCACCTATGTGCAAAAGCACGTCAGTAGAACTAGTCTCATGAACACGGTCATGTAATGTCGGTCCGGGCCGCTTCATCGAACAATACTGCTGAATCAAACTAAGACGTTGGTGGTAAGCAGTATGACTATTATCGCCCACAATTCTTTATGTTCTACTCATGCATATAACATTTACGCATATACCTGGCTCGGATTCCACTGTTGGGGAACGTGGTAATTTAAAAAAAAATCCTACGATCACGCTCTATCTAGGTGATGCATAGCAACAAGAGGGGAGAGTGTGTCCACGTACCCTCATAGACTGAAAGCACAAACGTTTCAATAACGCGGTTGATGTAGTCGAACTTCTTCGCGATCCAACCGATCAAGTACCGAACGTATGGTACCTCCGCGTTCAGCACACGTTCAGCTCGATGACGTCCCTGGTGCTCTTGATCCAGTTGAGGACGAGGGTGAGTTCCGTTAGCACGATGGCGTGGCGGCGGTGATGATGAAGTTACCGATGTAGGGCTTCACCTAAGCACTACGATGGAATGATCGAGGTGTGTAACTATGGAGGCGGGAACCGCACACGGTTAAGAGAAACTTGTGTGTTCTAGGGTGCCCCCCTACCCCTATATATAAAGGAGCAAGGGGAGCCCGGCCGGCCCCTAGGGGCGTGCCCCAAGATGAGGAGTCCTACTAGGACTTCCTAGTCCTAGTAGGATTTTCTACGTCTTGAGCTTGCGTTGGTTTTCCTTGAAGAGGAAAGGGTGATGCAGCAATAGTAGCATAAGTATTTCCCTCAGTTTTTGAGAACCAAGGTATCAATCCAGTAGGAGGCTCCTCAAAAGTCCCACGCACCTACACAAACAAACAAAGAACTCACAACCAACACAATAAAGGGGTTGTCAATCCCTTCACGGCCACTTGCGAAAGTGAGATCTGATAGACATAATATGATAAGATAAATATATATTTTTGGTATTTTATAATATAGATAGGAAAACTAAAGATGCAAATAAAATTAGATTGAAAGCTTATATGATAAAAGATAGACCCGGGGGCCATAGGTTTCACTAGTGGCTTCTCTCAAGATAGCATAAGTATTACGGTGGGTGAACAAATTACTGTCGAGCAATTGATAGAAAAGCGAATAATTATGAGATTATCTAAGCACTTCTCCCATTGCAAGAAAGATCAATCTAGTAGGCCAAACCAAACTGATAATTTGAAGAGGCTTGCAAAGATAACTCAATCATACATACAAGAATACAGAGGAGATTCAAATATTTGTCATAGATAAACTTTATCATAAACTCACAATTCATCGGATCTCGACAAACACATAGCAAAAAGAGTTACGTCGAATAGATCTCCACAAGAGAGGGGGAGAACATGGTATTGAGATCCAAAAAGAGAGAAGAAGCCATCTAGCTAATAACTATGGACCCGAAGGTCTATGGTAAACTACTCACAACTCATCAGAGAGGCTATGGTGTTGATGTAGAACCCCTCCGTTGTCGATTCCCCCTCCGGCGGAGCACCGACGAAGGCTCCAAGATGGGATCTCGCGGATACAGAAGGTTACGGCGGTGGAAATTGTTTTTCGTTCGCTCCTTGCATGTTTTCGGGGTACGTGAGTATACATAGGAGGAAGAAGTAGGTCGGTGGCCGCCCGAGGGGACCACAAGATAGAACGGTGCACCCTGTAGTGTTGGGCGCGCCCTCCACCCTCGTGGCCGCCTCGGCTTCTTCTTGGCTTGCACTCCAAGTCCTCTGGATCACGTTCGTTCCAAAAATCACGCTCCCAAAGGTTGCATTCCATTTGGACTCCGTTTGATATTCCTTTTCTTCGAAATACTGAAATAGGCAAAAATACATCAATACGGGTTGGGCCTCCAGTTAGTAGGTTAGTCCCAAAAATGATATAAATGTGTAGAATAAAGCCCATAAACATGCAAAAGGGGTAATATAATAGCATGGAACAATAAAAAATTATAGATACGTTGGAGATGTATCAAGCATCCCCAAGCTTAATTCCTGCTCGTCCTCGAGTAGGTAAATGATAAAAACAGAATTTTTGATGTGAAATGCTACCTAGCATAATTCTCAATGTATTTTATTTTATTGTGGCATGAATGTTCAGATCCAAATGATTCAAAAATAATAGTTCATATTGACATAAGAAATAGTAATACTTCAAGCATACTAATCAAAGCAATCATGTCTTCTCAAAATAACATGGCTAAAGAAAGTTATCCCTACAAAGTCATATAGTCTGGCTGTTGCTCTATCTTCATCACACAAAGTATTTAATCATGCACAACCCCGATGACAAGCCAAGCAATTGTTTCATACTTTAGTAATCTCAAACTTTTTTTAACTTTCACGCAATACATGAGCATGAGCCATGGACATAGCACTATATGAGGAATAGAATGGTGGTTGTGAAGAAGACAAAAAGGGAGAACATAGTCTCACAACAACTATGCGTATCAACGGGCTATGGAGATGCCCATTAATAGATATCTATGTGAGTGAGTAGGGATTGCCATGCAACGGATGCACTAGAGCTATAAATGTATGAAAGCTCAACAAAATAAACTAAGTGGGTGTGCATCCAACTCGCTTGCTCATGAAGACCTAGGGCATTTTGAGGAAGCCCATCATTGGCATATACAACCCAATTTCTATAATGAAAAATTCCCACTAGTATATGAAAGTGACAACATAGGAGACTCTCTATCATGAAGATCATGGTGCTACTTTGAAGCACAAGTGTGGTAAAAGGATAGTAGCATTGTCCCTTCTCTATTTTCTCTCATTTTTTCTATTTTTATTCTTCTTTTTTTCTTTTTTTCTTTTCTTCTTTTTTTTCTTTGGCCTTTTTTTCTTTTTGGCCTTTCTCCTTTTTTCTTTTTTTTGTAAAGTCCGAAGTCATATCCCGACTTGTGGGGGAATCATAGTCTCCATCATCCTTTCCTCACTGGGGCAATGCTCTAATAATGAAGATCATCACAATTTTATTTACTTACAACTCAAAACTTAGAACAAGATATGGCTCTATATGAATGCCTCCGGCGGTGTACTGGGATATGCAATGAATCAAGAGTGACATGTATGAAAATTATGAAGGTGGCCTTTCCACAAATACGATGTCAATTACATGATCATGCAAAGAGCAATATGACAATGATGATGCGTGTCATATAAACAGAACGACGGAAAGTTGCATGGCAATATATCTCGGAATGGCTATGGAAATGCCATAATAGGTAGGTATGGTGGCTGTTTTGAGGAAGGTATATGGTGGTTGTATGGTACCGGCGAAAGTTGCGCGGCACAAGAGAGGCTAGCAATGGTGGAAGGGTGAGAGTGCATATAATCCATGGACTCAACATTAGTAAAAAAGAACTCATATACTTATTGCGAAAATCTACAAGTCATCAAAAACAAAGTATTATGTGCATGCTCCTAGGGGGATAGATTGGTAGGAAAAGACCATCTCTCGTTCCCGACCACCACTCATAAGCAAGACAATCAATAAATAAAATTGTGCTCCAACTTCATCACAAAGCGGTTCACCATACGTGCATGCTACGGGAATCACTAACTTCGACACAAGCATTATTTAAATTCATAATCACCCAACTAGCATGACTTTAATATCACTACCTCCATATCTCAAAACAATTATCAAGTATCAAATTGATCATAGCATCCAATTCACTTCCTATGATAGTTTTTATTATACCCAACTGGGATGCCTACCATTCTAGGACCAATTTTATAACCATAGCAAATACCATGCTGTTCTAAGAGACTCTCAAAATAATATAAGTGAAGCATGAGAGACTAGCAATTTCTACAAAATTAAGCCACCGCCGTGCTCTAAAAGATATAAGTGAAGCACTAGAGCAAAAACTATTAAGCTCAAAAGATATAAGCAAAGCACATAGAGTATTCTAATAAATTTCAATCAAGTGAGCTTCTCCCAAAAGGTGTGTACAACAAGGATTATTGTGGTAAACTAAAAATAAAATACTAATATCATACACGATGCTCCAAGCGAAACACATATCATGTGGTGAATAAAAATATAGCTGCAAGTAAAGTTACCAATGAACGAAGACGAAAGAGGGGATGCCTTCCCGGGGCATTCCCAAGCTTGGGCTTTTGGCAACTCTTGAATATCTTGGGGTGCCATGGGCATCCCCAAGCTTAGGCTTTTTCCACTCCTTATTCCATAGTCCATCAAATCTTTACCCAAAACTTGAAAACTTCACAACACAAAACTCAACAGGAAATCTCATATGCTCCGTTAGTGAAAGAAACAAAACCCACCACATAAGGTACTGTAATGAACTCATTCTTTATTTATATTGGTGTTAAACCTACTGTATTCCAAGTTCTCTATGGTTCATACCACTTAATACTAGCCATAGATGCATCAAAATAAGCAAACAACACACAAAAAACAGAATCTGTCAAAAACAGAACAGTCTGTTGCAATCTGTAACTAATGCAAACTTCTGGATATATAAAACTCCTACCAAAATAGGAACTCCTGGAATTTTTTTCTATTTTTCTACAGCAAAAATAATCAACGCAAAATCACTTTTATGTGATTTAGCAAAACTAATTTCGTGCGCGCAAAGTTTCTTTTTTTCAGCAGAATCAAATTAACTATCATCATAGGATATCCTATAGGTTCTACTTGGCACAAACACTAATTAAAACATAAAAACACATCTAAAAAGAAGGTAGATGCAAAATTTATTACTAAACTGAAAAAAAAACAAAAAACACAAATAAGTTTGGGTTGCCTCCCAACTAGCACTATCGTTTAACGCCCCTAGCTAGGCATAAAAGCGAAGATAGATCTAAGTAGTGCCATCTTTGGCACTCACTTCATCAGTAGCTCGCATGATAGATTCATAAGGTAGTTTGACTTTATTTCTTGTAAAGTGCTCCATGCCTTTCCTTAATGGAAATTGGAATCTAATATTCCCTTCCTTCATATCAATAATCGCGCCAATCGTTCTAAGGAAAGGTCTACCAAGAATAATAGGGCAAGAAAGATTGCAATCTATATCAAGAACGATAAAATCTACGGGAACCAAATTTCTATTTGCAACAATGAGAACATCATTGATCCTTCCCATTGGCTTTTTAATGGTGGAATCCGCAAGGTGCAAATTTAAAGAGCAATCATAAAGATCATGGAAACCTAGAATATCACATAAAGATTTTGGAACCGTGGAAATACTAGCACCCAAGTCACACAAAGCAAAACACTCATGATCTTTAATTTTAATCTTTATAGTAGGTTCCCACTCATCATTAAGTTTTTTATGTATAGAAACTTCCAAATTATGTTTTTCATCATAAGATTGCATCAAGGCATCAATGATATGTTTGGTAAAAGCTTTATTTTGGCTATAAGCATGAGGATAATTAACAACGGATTGCAACAAGGAAATACAACCTTCTAAAGAACAATTATCATAATCAAATTCCTTGAAATCCGAGATAGTGGGTTCAATGCTATTTAAACTCATGACCTCTCCAATCCCACTTTTACATAATTTAGCATCAAGATCTCAAAACTCTGAATTATTGGGACGCCTTCTAACTAAAGTTGACTCATATCCAGTCCCATTATTATTAAGATTCATATTTCAAAACAAAGATCTAATAGGGGACACATCAATAACTTTAATATCTTCATCTTTATTTTCATTGAAACTAGAAGAACACACCTTTACAAAGAAATCTTTCTTAGCACGCAATCTAGCGGTTCTTTCCTTGCACTCATCAATGGAAATTCGCATAGCTTTGAGAGACTCATTGATATCATGCTTGGGAGGAGTAGATCTAAGTTTAAGATAATCAACATCAAGCGAAACTCTATCAACGTTCCTAGCCAAATCATCAACTTTGAGCAATTTTTCTTCAAGCAAAGCATTAAAATTCTTTTGAGAGATCATAAATTATTTCACACTATTCTCAAAATCAGAGGGCATCTTATTAAGATTACCATAAGAATTATTGTAGGAATTTCCATAATTATTAGAGGAATTACTAGGGAATGGTCTACGATTAAAGTTTCCTCTATAAGCATTGTTTCCAAAAGTATTCCTACCGACAAAATTCACAACCATAGATTCATTATTATTCTCAATCAAAGTAGACAAAGGAATATCATTGGGATCAAGAGGAGCATTCTTAGTAGCAAACAATTTCATAAGTTCATCCATCTTTCCACTCAAAACATTAATTTCTTCTATAGCATGCACTTCTTTACTAGTAGATCTTTCGGTGTGCCATTGAGAATAATTGGCCATAATATTATCAAGAAGTTTTGTAGCATCTCCTAAAGTGATTTCCATAAACGTGGCTCCCGCGGCCGAATCTAAAAGATTTCTAGAACCAAAGTTCAAATCGGCATAAAAATTATGTATGATCATCCATAAATTCAAACCATGAGTAGGGCAATTGCGAATCATCAATTTCATTCTTTTCCAAGATTAGGAAACATGCTCATGATCAAGTTGTTTAAAATTCATGATATCGTTCCTAAGAGAGATAATCTTAGCGGGAGGAAAATACTTAGAGATAAAAGCATCTTTGCACTTATTCCAAGAATAAATACTATTTTTAGGCAAAGACAAAACCAAACTTTAGCATGATCTCTAAGTGAAAAAGGAAATAACTTCAATTTAACAATATCATTATCCGTATCTTTCTTCTTTTGCATGCCACACAAATCAACAAAGTTGTTTAGATGGGTAGCGGCATCTTCACTAGGAAGGCCGGCGAATTGATCTTTCATAACAAGATTCAGCAAAGCAGTATTGATTTCACAAGACTCAACATCATTAAGAGGAGCAATCGGAGTACTAAGGAAATCATTGTTATTGGTATTGGAGATATCACACAATTTGGTATTATCTTGCGTCGTGGCAACAAGTAATCCAACACACAAGCAAACAGAAAAAGGCAAACGAAAGAGAGAGAGGAAGATTGGGAAAGAGAGGGCAAATAAAACGGCAAGGGTGAAGTGGGGGAGAGGAAAACAAGAGGCAAATGGCAAATAATGTAAATGCGAGGGAGATGAGTTTGTGATGGGTACTTGGTATGTCTTGACTTGAGCAAAGACCTCCCCGGCAACGACGCCAGAAATCCTTCTTGCTACATCTTGAGCTTGTGTTGGTTTTCCTCGAAGAGGAAAGGGTGATGCAACAATAGTAGCGTAAGTATTTCCCTCAGTTTTTGAGAACCAAGGTATCAATCCAGTAGGAGGCTCCTCAAAAGTCCCACGCACCTACACAAACAAACAAAGAACTCGCAACCAACGCAATAAAGGGTTGTCAATCCCTTCATGGCCACTTGCGAAAGTGAGATCCGATAGAGATAATATGATAAGATAAATATATTTTTGGTATTCTATAATATAGATAGGAAAAGTAAAGATGCAAATAAAACTAGATTGAAAGCTTATATGATAAAAGATAGACCCGGGGGCCACAGGTTTCACTAGTGGCTTCTCTCAAGATATCATAAGTATTACGGTGGGTGAACAAATTAGTGTCGAGCAATAGATAGAAAAGCGAATAATTATGAGATTATCTAGGCATGATCATGTATATACGCATCACATCCGCGACAAGTAGACCGACTCCTGCCTACATCTACTACTATTACTCCACACATTGACCGCTATCCAGCATGCATCTAGAGTATTAAGTTCATAAGAACAGAGTAACGCATTAAGAAAGATGACATGATGTAGAGGGATAAACTCATGCAATACGATATAAACCCCACCTTTTTATCCTCGATGGCAACAATACAATACGTGCCTTGCAACCCCTATTGTCACTGGGTAAGAACACCGTAAGATTGAACCCAAAGGTAAGCACTTCTCCCATTGCAAGAGAGATCAACCTAGTAAGCCAAACCAAACTGATAATTCGAAGAGACTTGCAAAGATAACTCAATCATACATAAAATATTTCTCATAGATAAACTTGATCATAAACCCACAATTCATCGGATCTCGACAAACACACCACAAAAAGAGTTACATCGAATAGATCTCCACAAGAGAGGGGGACAAGATGGTATTGAGATCCAAAAAGAGAGAAGAAGCCATCTAGCTAATAACTATGGACTCGAAGGTCTATTTTAAACTACTCACAACTCATTGGAGAGGCTATTGTGTTGATGTAGAAGCCCTCCATGGTCGATTCCCCCTCTAGCGGAGCGCCGACAAAGGCTCCAAGATGGGATCTCGTGGATACAGAAGGTTATGATAGTGCAAATTGTTTTTCGTTGGCTCCCTGGATGTTTTCGGGGTACGTGGGTATATATAGGAGGAAGAAGTACGTCGGTGGCCGTCCGAGGGGCCCATGAGATAGGGGGGCATGCCCTCCACCCTCGTGGCCGCCTCGGCTACTTCTTGGCTTGCACTCCAAGTCCTCTGGATCACGATCATTCCAAAAATCACACTCCCGAAGGTTTCATTCTGTTTGGAGTCCATTTGATATTCCTTTTCTTCGAAATACTGAAATAGGCAAAAAAAACAGCAATACGGGCTGGGCCTCCGGTTAGTAGGTTAGTCCCAAAAATGATATAAATGTGTAGAATAAAGCCCATAAACATCCAAAAGGGGTAATATAATAGCTTGGAACAATCAAAAGTTATTGATACATTGGAGACGTATCAAGATTCCACTTCCAGGGAGAGAGGGAGAAGGAAGGAGAGGGACATGGAGTAGGAAAGGGGGGCGCCCCCCTTCCCTTGTCCTATTTGGACTCAAGGGAGGGCCGCGGCCAGCCCTCCTGCGACCCTCCTCTCTCTCCACTAAGGCCCATGGTGGCCCATTAGTTCCCCAGGGGGTTCCGGTAACCCCTCCAGCACTCTGGTTTTATCCGAAACTTCCTGGTACTCTTTCGGTGTCCGAGTAACATGGCCCAATATATCAATCTTTATGTCTCGACCATTTTGAGACTCCTCGTCGTGTCCGTCATCTCATCCGGGACTCCGAACAAACTTAAGTCATCAAAAACATGTAACTCATAATACATATCGTCATCGAACGTTAAGCGTGCGGACCCTACGGGTTCGAGAACTATGTAGACATGACCGAGACACATCTCCGATCAATAACCAATAGCGGAACCTGGATGATCATATTGGCTCCTACATATTCTACGAAGATCTTTATCGGTCAAACCGCATAACAACATACATTGTTCCCTTTGTCATCGGTATATTACTTGTCCGAGATTCGATCGTCGGTATCATCATACGTAGTTCAATCTCGTTACTGACAAGTCTCTTTACTTGTTGTGTAATGCTTCATCCCGTAACTAACTCATTAGTCACATTGCTTGCAAGGCTTGTAGTGATAAGTATTACGGAGAAGTCCCAAAGATACCTCTCCGAAACACGGAGTGAAAAATCCTAATCTCGATCTATGCCAACCCAACAAACACCTTCGGAGAGACCTGTAGATCACTTTTATAATCACACATTTAAGTTCTTACGTTTGGTAGCACACAAAGTGTTCCTTCGGTATTCAGAAGTTGCATAATCTCATAGTCTGAGGAACTGGTATAAGTCATGAATAAAGCAGTAGCAATGAAACTGTAATGATCATAATGCTAAGCTAACGGATGGGTGATGTCCATCACATCATTCTCCTAATGATGTGACCCCATTCATCAAATGACAACACATGTCTATGGTTAGGAAACTTAACCATATTTGATTAACGAGCTAGTCAAATAGAGGCATACTAGGGACATTATGTTTTGTCTATGTATTCACACATGTACTAAGTTTCCGGTTAATACAATTCTAGCATGAATAATAAACATCTATCATGTAATAAAGAAATAAATAATAACTTTATTATTTCCTCTAGGGCATATTTGCTTCAGTTCCAGCCATGCGTTGCAACTAGGACTAAAGGTCGATGCTATATAACTGGGACTTGCCGTTTTCCACCGCCCAGGAGACAGATCGAACACCCACACGCCGCCAGGCAGGTTGTCTTCCACCTCTCCAACACTGGAGATCACCGAGCCCGCACCCTGCTGCTACCTCTTGAGCACTGCGTTGGTTTTCCCTTGAAGAGGAAAGGGTAATGCAGCAAAGTAGCGTAAGTATTTCCCTCAGTTTTTGAGAACCAAGGTATCAATCCAGTAGGAGGCTCCTCACAAGTCCCTCGTACCTACACAAACAAACAAGAACCTCGCAACCAACACGATAAAGGGGTTGTCAATCCCTTCACAGTAACTTGCAAAAGTGAGATATGATAGAGATAATAAGATAAGATAAATATTTTTGGTATTTTTTATGATATAGATTGGAAAGTAATGGTGCGAATAAAAGTAGATCAGAAACTTATGATAAAAGATAGACCCGGCGGCCATAGGTTTCACTAGTGGCCTCTCTCAAGATAACATAAGTATTATGGTGGGTGAAAAAATTACTGTCGAGCAATTGATAGAAAAGTGCATAGTTATGAGAATATCTAGGCACGATCATGTATATAGGCATCACGTCCGCAACAACTAGACCGAAACGATTCTGCATCTACTACTATTACTCCACACATCGACCGACTCCAGCCTGCATCTAGAGTATTAAGTTCATAAGAACAGAGTAACGCATTAAGGAAGATGACATGACGTAGAGGGATAAACTCAAGCAATATGATATAAACCCCATCTTTTTATCCTTCATGGCAACAATACAATATGTGCCTTGCTGCCCCTGCTGTCACTGGGAAAGGAAATCGCAAGATTGAACGCAAAGCTAAGCACTTCTCCTGTTGCAAGAAAGATCAATCTAGTAGGCCAAACCAAACTAATAATTCGAAGAGACTTGCAAAGACAACCAATCATACATAAAAGAATTCAGAGAAGATTCGAATATTTCTCATAGATAAACTTGATCATAAACCCACAATTCATCGGATCTCGACAAACACACCGCAAAAAGAGTTACATCGAATAGATCTCCAAGAAGATGGAGGAGAACTTTGTATCGAGATTCAAAGAGAGAGAAGAAGCCATCTAGCTAATAATAATGGACCCGAAGGTCTGTGGTAAACTACTCGCAACTCATCGGAGAGGCTATGGTGTTGATGTAGAAGCCCTCCATGGTCGATTCCCCCTCCAGCGGAGCACCGGTGAAGGCTCCAAGATGGGATCTCGCGGAAATAGAAGGTTGCGGCGGTGGAAATAGTTTTTCGTTGTTCCCCTGGATATTTTCAGAGTATGGAGGTATATATAGGTGAAGGAGGTAGGTTAGGGGAGCCACAAGGGGCCCACGAGGGTGGGGGGCGCGCCCTCCTGCCTCGTGGCCGCCTCGGCTGCTTCTTGACCTCCACTCCAAGTCTCCTGGATTGCGTTTGTTCCAAAAAGATCACTCAGAAAGGTTTCATTCTGTTTGGACTCGGTTTGATATTCATTTTCTTCAAAACACTGAAATAGGCAAAAAAACATCAATTCGGGCTGGGCCTCCGGTTAGTAGGTTAGTCCCAAAAATGATATAAAAGTGTAAAGTAAAGCCCATAAACATCCAAAACGGGTAATATAATAGCATGGAACAATCAAAAATTATAGATAGGTTGGAGACGTATCAAGCATCCCCAAGCTTAATTCCTGCTCGTCCTCGAGTAGGTAAATGATAAGAACAGAATTTTTGATGTGGAATGCTACCTAGCATATTTCTCAATGTAATTTTCTTTATTGTGATATGAATGTTCAGATCCAAATGATTCAAAATAATAGTTCGTATTGACATAACAAATAGTAATACTTCAAGCATACTAACAACGCAATCATGTCTTCTCAAAATAACATGGCTAAAGAAAGTTCATCCCTACAAAATCATATAGTTAGGCTATGTTTCATTTTTATCACACAAAATACTCCCATCAAGTACAACCCCGGTTTCAGCCAAGCAATTGGTTCATACTTTTTAACGCGCTTCATCCTTTTTTCAACTCTCACGCAATACATGAGCGTGAGCCATGGATATAGCACTATGGGTGGAATAGAATATGATGATGGAGGTTGCGTGGAGAAGACAAAAAAAGAGAAAGTATCACATTGACGAGGCTAATCAATGGGCTATGGAGATGCCCATCGAATGATGTTAACATAAGGAGTAGGGATTGCCATGCAACGAATGTACTAGAGCTATAAATGTATGAAAGCTCAACAAAAGAAACTAAGTGGGTGTGCATCCAACTTGGTTGCTCACGAAGACCTAGGGCATTTTGAGGAAGCCCATCGTTGGAATATACAAGCCAAGTTCTGTAATGAAAATTTCCCACTAGTATATGAAAGTGACAACATAAGAGACTCTCTAACATGAAGAACATGGTGCTACTTTGAAGCACAAGTGCTGAAAAGGATAGTAACATTGTCCCCCTTTTTTATTGGGCCTTTATTTTTATTTGGCCTTTCTTTTTTTGGCCTTATTTATTTATTTATTTGGCCTTTCTTTACTTATAGGGGACAATGCTCTAATAATGTTGATCATCACACTTTTATTTATTTACAATTCATGAATTACAACTCGATACTAGAACAAAATATGACTCTATATGAATGCCTCCGGTGGTGTACCGGGATGGGTAATGAATAAAGAGTGACATGTATGAAAAATTATGCATGGTGACTTTGCGACAAATACGATGTCAACTACATGATCATGCAAGGCAATATGACAATGATGATGCGTGTCATGATAAACGGAACGGTGGAAAGTTGCATGGCAATATATATCGGAATGGCTATGGAAATGCCATAATAGGTAGGTATGGTGGCTGTTTTGAGGAAGATATAAGGAGGTTTATGTGTGATAGAGCGTATCGTATCATGGGGTTTGGATGCACCGGTGAAGTTTACACCAACTCTCAAGGTGAGAAAGGGCAATGCACAGTACCAAAGTGGCTAGCAATGATGGAAAGGTAAGAGTGCGTATAATCCATGGACTCACAGTAGTCATAAAGAACTCATATACTTATTGCAAAAGTTTTGTTAGCCCTTGAAGCAAAGTACTACTATGCATGCTCCTAGGGGGAGGTTGGTACGAGTTAACCATCGCGCGCCCCCGACCTCCACAAATAAGGAAGGCAATCAAAAGAGTACCCCATGCAACAAATTTTTTACACAACTTTTACCATACGTGCATGCTACGGGACTTGCCAACTTCAACACAATTTCATAATTACCCAACTAGCATGACTCTAATATTACCACCTTTATATCTCAAAATAATTATCAAGCATCAAATTGATCATAGCATCCAATTCACTTCCTATGATAGTTTTTATTAAACCCAACTTGGATGCCCATCATTCTAGGACCAATTTTATAACCATAGCAAATACCATGCTGTTCTAAAAGACTCTCAAAACAATATAAGTGAAGCATGAGAGATCAATAATTTCTGCAAAATCAAACCACCGCCGTGCTCTAAAAAGTATAAGTGAAGCACTAGAGCAAAAACTATCTAGCTCAAAAGATATACGTGAAGCACATAGAGTATTCTAATAAATTCTGAATCATGTGTGTCTATCACAAAAGGTGTGTACATGAAGGATGATTGTGCTAAACTAAAAAGCAAAGAATCATATCATATAAGACGCTCCAAGCAAAACACATATCATGTGATAAATAAAAATATGGCTCCAAGTAAAGTTACCGATAGACGAAGACGAAAGAGGGGATGCCTTCCGGGGCATCCCTAAGCTCAGGATTTTGGTTGTCCTTGGATTATCTTGGGGTGCCATGGGCATCCCCAAGCTTAGGCTCTTGCCACTCCTTATTCCATAGTCCATCAAATATTTACCCAAAACTTGAAAGCTTCACAACACAAAACACAATAGGAAATCTCATGAGCTCCGTTAGTGCAAGAAAGAAAAACCACAACTAAAGTTACTGTAATGAACTCATTCTTTATTTATATTGGTGTTAAACCTACTGTATTCCAACTTCTGTATGGTTCATACCCCCCGATACTAGCCATAGATGCATCAAAATAAGCAAACAACACACGAAAAACAGAACAGTCTGTAGCAATCTGTAACTTTTGAATACTTCTGGAACACTAAAACTCTTAAAAAATAGTAAGTTCTAGGAAATTTGTCTATTGATCTACTGAAAAAAGAATCAACTAAAAATCATGTTTTCGTGATTTACTAAAATGATTCTCGTGCGCGAAAAAGTTTCTGTTTATCAGCAGAATCAAATTAACTATCACCCAAGATGATCCTATAGGTTCTACTTGGCACAAACACTAATTAAAACATAAAACCACATCTAAACAGAAGCTAGATGATTTATTTATTACTAAACATAAGAAAAAAATCAAGGAACAAAAATAAAATTGGGTTGCCGCCCAACAAGCGCTATCGTTTAACGTCCCTAGCTAGGCATAAAAGCAAGAATAGATCTAAGTATTGCCATCTTTGGTATTCAATTCATAAGTAGCTCGCATAATAGATTCATAAGGTAATTTGATCTTCTTTATAGGAAATTGTTCCATGCCTTTCCTAAATAGAAATTTGAATCTAATATTTCCTTCCTTCATATCAATAATTGCACCAATCATTCTAAGGAAAGGTCTACCAAGAATAATAGGACATGAAAGATTGCAATCTATATCAAGAACAATAAAATCTACGGGCATATAACTCCTATTTGCAATAATAAGAACATCATTAATCCTTCCCACAGGTTTTTTAATAGTGGAATCCGCAAGGTGCAAGTTTAAAGAGCAATCATCAAAATCACGGAAACCTAGCACATCACATAAAGTTTTTGGAATCGTGGAAACATTAGCACCAAAATCACACAAAGCATAGCATTCATGATCTTTAATTTTAATTTTAATTGTAGGTTCCCACTCATCATAAAGTCTTCTAGGGATCTAAACTTCCAATTCAAGTTTTCCTCATAAGATTGCATCAAAGCATCAACGATATGTTTGGTAAAAGCTTTATTTTTACTATAAGCATGAGGAGAATTCAACACGGATTGCAACAAGGAAAACAATCTACTAAAGAACAATTATCATAATTAAATTCCTTGTAATACAAAATAGTGGGTTCATTGCTATGTAAAGTTTTGACCTCTCCAATCCAACTTTTACCAAATTTAGCATCAAGATCAAAAAACTCCGAATCATTGGGACGACTTTTAACTAAAGTTGACTCATCTCCAGTCCCATCATTATCAAGATTCATATTGCAAAACAAAGACTTAATAGGAGGCACATCAATAACTTTGGGATCTTCATCATTATTTTAATGGAAACTAGAAGAACACGCTTTCACAAAGCAATCTTTCTTAGCACGCATTCTAAGGTTCTTTCTTTGCACTCATCAATGGAAATTCTCATGGCTTTGAGAGACTCATTGATATCATGCTTAGGTGGGATAGATCTAAGTTTCAAAGAATCAACATCAAGAGAAATTCTATCCACGTTCCTAGCCAATTCAACAACTTTAAGCAATTTTTCTTCAAGCAAAGCATTGAAATTCTTTTGAGATATCATAAATTCTTTAACACTATTCTCAAAATCAGAGGGCATCTTATTAAAATTTCCATAAGAATTATAGTAGGAATTACCATAATTATTAGAGGAATTACTAGGATTAAAGTTTCCTCTATACGCGTTGTTACCAAAATTATTCCTATCAACAAAATTCACATCCATAGATTCTTTATTAGTTTCAATCAAAGTAGACAACGCCATATCATTAGGATCAATAGGATCACTCTTAGTAGCAAATAATTTCATAAGTTCATACATCTTTCCACTCAAAACATTAATCTCTTCTATGACATGAACTTTTTTACTAGTAGATCTTTCGGTGTGCCATTGAGAATAATTAACCATAATATTATCTAGGAGTTTAGTAGCTTCTCCTAAGGTTATTTCCATAAAAGTGCCTCCCGCGACTGAATCTAAAATATTTCTAGAAGTAAAATTCAATCCGGCACAAAAATTTTGTATGATCAACCATAAATTCAAACCATGAGTAGGGCGATTGCGAATCATTAATTTCATCCTCTCCCAAGATTGGGAAACATGCTCATGATCTAGTTGCTTAAAATTCATAATATCGTTTCTAAGAGAGATGATCTTAGTGGGAGGAAAATACTTAGAGATAAAAGCATTTTTGGACTTATTCCATGAATAAAACTATTTTTAGGGAAAGACGACAACAAAATTTTAGCACGATCTCTAAGCAAAAATGGAAATAGCTTCAATTTAACAATATCATTATCCGTGTCTTTCTTCTTTTGCATATCACACAAATCAACAAAGTTGTTTAGATGAGTAGCGGCATCTTCACTAGGAAGGCCAGAGAGTTGATCATTCATAACAAGATTCAACAAAGTAGCATTGATTTCAAAAGATTCAGCATCATTAAGAGGAGCAATCGGAGTGCTAAGGAAATCATTATTATTAGTAATGGAAAAGTCACACAATTTAGTATTATCTTGAGCCATCGTGACAAGCAATCCAACACACAAGCACACAAGAGGCAAGCCAAAAAGAGAGGCGAACGGAAAAGGAGGTCGAATAAAATGGCAAGGGTGAAGTCGGGGAGAGGAAAACGAGAGGCAAATGGCAAATAATGTAATGCGAGGGAGATGAGTTTGTGATGGGTACTTGGTATGTCTTGACTTGAGCGAAGACATTCCCGACAACGACGCTTGTCGGAGTAATGGGACACGGGTAGGCTAACCCGAGCCCCAGAACCTTTCAAGACATCGGGGCAGGCCGCGCCCCTCAAAGCCAAGTCCCAGATGGCGACTCCCAGATAAGCCGAGTCTTAGATGGCGACTCCAAGATAAGCCGAGTCTCAGATGGCGACTCCAAGATAAGCCGAGTCCCAGATGGCGACTCCCAGATAAGCCGAGTCTCAGATGGCGACTCCAAGATAAGCCAAGTCTCAGATGGCGACTCCAAGATAAGCCGAGTCTCAGATGGCGACTCCAAGATAAGCCGACTCATGGCCGGCGACTTTTGGAGGAGCCGGCTATGGAGAGTCGGCCCGCGACTGTACTCCCGTCACGATGTGCGAGGCGGGTACGACCACAACGTGGCCGTCACCTCTTGCTTACGAGGGGCCGGCATGGCTATAGTGTGCCGTGCCGCTGGAGATCTCCGGCGTGGCCCGGCACTGTTGCCATGCCAGCCCTGACCTCAGCCACAGTGTGTGGCGCATTGTGGCCACGATGGCCTACCTGTACGGCTCAGGGATGGCAGACCCCGCCTGTCGGTGAGAGCATGGAAGACGGCGGATACGCCCCGAAGGCGGCCCTGTGGGAGTCGGCTCCCTAGAGTCGGCCGGCCTCTCCCACGGGTCCCACGCGCCATTAACCAGACAAGATGGGGAGTAACGACAGTGATCGCCCGATAGATGGCGGCACTGTTGCCATGACCCCGTGACCAAGCATGCATCATCAGAATCACGGCTACAGTGCCGGACTCGCCGGCGGGGCCCGCAAGTCGATGGGCCCCAGCAGTCGGCGGAGAAGACGGCGGCCTGAGAGACAGACAGCTGGGACCCGCGCCCGGCCGGATTACCATTGTACCCCCGGGGGGTAGGCCTATGTAAACCCCCCGGGGCACCCATGCAAAGGGTGGGCATCCATTAGCATTAGACCAGATCACATAGGAAGGAGAGAGCTAGCCTTGCCTTCTTCTACCTCCCGAATACAGCTCTAGGAGCAACCTTGTAGTCACTACGCCTTAGTGATCATGCAGAGACCCTGCAGAGCAGCAGTAGGGGTGTTATCTCCCCGGAGAGCCCCGAAGCTGGGTAAGATTCACCGCCGTGCATGCCTTCGCCTCATCCCGTTTCCTGGCACCGGCGACGTTCTACTCGTTCCCACCATGATAAGCCATCCTTTGGCATATGTCGCACCCAACCCCCGACATTTGGTGCCCACCGTGGGGCGAGGTGCACCGTCGTCTGGAGACCTGCTCTGGACGGGAACCCTCTTCCTCCCCCGCGAGCGTAGCCAGCCCGGCACGCCCGATGGCGCTTTCCCTGACGCGCTGCGAGGTATCAGCGACGCCTGCGCGGCGAGCTGCCTCGCCAACCTTCTTGGCGAGGTTTGCATCTCCGACGAGCCTGCATCCGATGCAGGCACGGGTGGCCCCGAAAGCCTCCTCGCGGGCCTCCTCGACCATCTCCACGTCGCCGGCGAGCCTGCCATGGACTTGGAGTCCGTAGGCTCCACCGACCCGATGCTAGTCGACTCCGACAGCGTGTCGCTCGACACGTTCCCCACCAATGTGGTGATCTACGACGAGCCGCTCCCTCGCGAGGAGAGCGGCGGAAGCGCCGTCACAGAGGTGCTCATTATTAGTCATTGCGAGCACTCCGGCGAAGGAGCTCATGACCCGCTTGACGCGGCTCTGCGAGACCTGACGGCGCCCATTCTGGAGGACGCTGACGCCGAGACGCTGGAGGCACGCCGCCTTCAAGCTCATCGAAGGCGCGAAGAAGCTGGCAAGCATGAGACGCTTGTCGGAGGCCTACCAACGTGAGTTGGATCGCACCGTGGGTGGCTTGCCCGTCCCGACTGGGCCTAGCCTCCTAGGCACGGTCCGACAACGTGGCGCGGCCATCGCCAACCTGTTCGGGGCCAATCGCCCCGTGTATGCCACGCCTGCGGAGAACATCCGCGCCGCCCAGGCGGCAGTAGACGAGCTAGACAACTTCGAAGGCGAAGAGCGCCGCTTGATGACCGAGCGAGTCCAGCGACTCCTCAAAGCGGCTGCCGCACAAAACGAAGTCGGCTGCCGCACGGAGGCTCCAAAACGACAAAATGAGGAATTACCTCCCCACGGAGATCAAGGCGCGACGTCTCGGACGCCGACTGGTGGAGCCCGCAGAAGAAAAGAGAAGGATCCGGCTGTCAGCCACAGTCAGACTCGCATCACCATCGAGCGCGACCAAGACGGCCGCCCGAGAGCGGTGGAATGGCAGGGCGACTACCTGCCTCCCCCACCACGAAGAGAAAGACGAGTCTCCCAGCCGCCTGTTGAACATCCGACTCTCGGCGACCGCCTCGGTCGTCTAGAGGGAGTCGAGGAGAACGACGCCCGCCACCGGATCGACCGACTCCACCGATCCCTGGCGCTGGAAGAAGAAGATGAGCTGGGCCCGCCCTGCTTCGGACCCCGCATCCGAGTCGAGCCCTTTCCCAAAGGAATCACACTCCCTCAAGACACGCCCAAGGAC
This sequence comes from Triticum dicoccoides, assembly GCF_002162155.2. Classification (NCBI taxonomy): domain Eukaryota; kingdom Viridiplantae; phylum Streptophyta; class Magnoliopsida; order Poales; family Poaceae; genus Triticum; species Triticum dicoccoides. Next base: position 645,937,341 of record NC_041387.1, read on the forward strand.
ACTGGCTCCGTGAAGCCGGAAGATTGGCTAGTTGACTACTCCACGGCCGTCAACATAGCAAACGGCAACAAGCGCGTTGCCGTGAAGTACGTTCCGCTCATGCTCCAGGGTACGGCCCGGACATGGTTGAACAGTTTGAAGCCCCACAGCATCAACAGTTGGGTCGACTTCACCGAGGCTTTCATCCGCAACTTCACAAGCACGTACAAGCGACCCCCCAAGCCGCGCCAGCTCTCCTTGTGCGTGCAAGGCCAAGACGAGTCGACTCGCGACTACCTCACGCGATGGGGCGAGCTTCTGAACTCCTGTGAGGGCGTGCACGAGGTGCAGGCTATCGAGTACTTCACCGCCGGGTGCAGAGAAGGCACCCTCCTCAAGCACAGGCTCCTCTGCGATGAGCCAGTGACCCTCAACGAGTTGCTGGTCATAGCGGACAAGTATGCCACGGCCGACTCCTCCATGAAGACAGAGATTCAAGTTAGTGCGACTGGCAAAGTGGCCCCTCAAGCTTCCAGAACTACGGCTGGGGACACCAGTCGGCGACAACAGCAGAATGATCACAAGCGCAAGGCCGCACAGCCCATTTCCAGCAGTCGGCAGGTTGCGACAGTCGAAGACCAACAACCTGAGGGGCAGCCTCCGGCGAAGCGGCAGAAAGGCGGCAAGTCCAACTGGTTGCCGACCTTCTCTTATGAGCAGACTCTAGATGGTCCCTGCAAGTTCCACAGCGGCGCGAAGCCGTCAAACCATACCACCCGGAAATGCCACTGGCTCACCGGAATCAGCAAAGGAGACGGCCTCCTTCCTCCTCCGCCTGCTGGGCCGCCACCTCCACAGCCGCCCCAGCAGCCGGCGGCCAGGCCAGTCGACGCCGTATAAGATGAATACCCAGAAGAACACGAAGCTTATGTAGTGTTCATCAGTATGGCTGATGATCGATGCAGCAGACGGTTGCAGCAGCAAGAAGTAAATGCAGTAGCATCAGATACTCCGGAGTTTATGCATTGGTCCGATAAGCCTATCAGTTGGAGTAGAGGTGATCACCCAGAGGTGATGCCGAATCCGGGCTCCTACGCCTTGGTTCTGAGTGCTACCTTGGCCACGGATAGGCAGGCCGTCCGCTTCTCGCGAGTGTTGATAGACGGAGGCAGCAGCATCAACATCCTGTACAAGGATACCATGGAGAAATTAGGAATCAAGAAGAAACAACTTCAAAGCAGCCGAACTGTTTTCCACGGCATTGTACCTGGCCTTTCTTGCTCCCCAATCGGCAAGATCCAGATAGATGTCCTCTTCGGAGACAAAGATCATTTTCGCCGAGAGCCAGTTTGGTTTGAAGTGGTGGACCTTGAAAGCCCATACCAAGCATTGCTTGGCCGACCTTCTTTGGCCAAGTTCATGGCGGTCCCCCACTACGCTTACATCAAGATGAAGATGCCAAGTGCAAAGGGGATTCTGACCGTGGCCGGCGACTACAGGAAGTTGTCCGCCTGCGCGGCCGAGAGTAGTCGGCTGGCCGAGTCCCTGGTGATCGCAGCTGAGAGGCGGCTCCTTGATCGTGTTGTGGCAATGGCTGGCAAGCAGCCAGAGATGTCGCCCGACCCCAAGGAGTCGGAAGCTGAGGGTTCGTTCAAGCCGGCTAAAGAAACAAAGAGGATACCTTTGGACCCGGAGCATCCGGAGAGGCACGCTGTCATAGGTGCAAACCTAGACAGCAAATAGGAAGGCGAGCTCGTCGATTTCCTCCGTGAGTATCGAGACATCTTCGCAAGGTCCCCTAAAGACATGCCAGGTGTGCCGACGGAATTCGCCGAGCACAAGTTACATGTCCGATCTGATGTGAAACCCGTCAGGCAGCCCTTGCGCTGCCTGTCAGAAGAGAAAAGAAGAGTTGTTGGAGAAGAGCTAGCCCGACTCCTAGCAACCGGCTTCATTATGGAGGTGTTCTTTCTAGAATGGCTAGCGAACCCGGTCCTAGTGTTGAAGAAGAACAAGCAGTGGCGGATGTGTATCGACTACACACGCCTCAACAAAGCTTGCCCCAAAGATCCATTTGCTATGCCAAGAATTGACCAGGTGATAGACTCCACAGCCGGATGCGAGCTGTTGAGCTTCTTAGATGCATATTCAGGATATCACCAGATCAAGCTGAACCCGGCAGACAGACTGAAGACTGCCTTCATCACGCCGTTTGGAGCCTTCTGCTACCTGACTATGACGTTCGGCTTGAGGAATGCCGGCGCCACCTTTCAGCGTTGCATGCAGAAGTGTCTCCTCAAGCAACTCGGCAGAAATGCCCACGTCTACGTGGATGATGTGGTGGTGAAAACGGAAAAGCGTGGGACATTGTTGGAAGATCTCCAAGAAACCTTTGAGAATCTGCGTCGATTCCAGATCAAGCTCAATCCAGAGAAGTGCGTCTTCGGAGTACCAGCCGGCCAGCTCCTTGGCTTCCTGGTCTTTGAACGCGGCATAGAGTGCAACCCTGTAAAGATCAAAGCCATCGAGAGGATGGAAGTCCCTCGCCGACGATTAGATGTGCAGAAGTTCACCGGCTGCTTGGCGTCCATCAGCCGATTCATCAGTCGGCTGGGCGAGAAGGCCCTCCCTTTGTACCAACTGATGAAGAAGACCACCTTTTTTGAGTGGAACCACAAGGCGGACGAAGCATTTCTTGAGTTGAAGAAGATGTTGACTACTCCCCCTGTGCTGGCGGCTCCGACTCCTAAAGAGCCTATGCTCCTATACATTGCCGCCACCAGCCGGGTAGTCAGCACAGTTATCGTAGTTGAACGCAAGGAGGAAGGCAAGGCGCCCCCTGTCCAGAGACCGGTATATTACCTGAGCGAGGTACTGTCGACCTCCAAGCAGAACTACCCCCACTATCAGAAGATGTGCTACGGCGTGCATTTCGCCGCCAAGAAGTTGAAGCCTTAGTTTCAAGAGCATCCAATCACTGTGGTTTGCACCGCTCCACTGGCCGAGATCATCGGAAGCCGTGATGCTTCTGGTCGAGTAGCCAAGTGGGCCATAGATCTGGCTCCCTACACCATCTACTACCAGCCCCGCACCGCCATCAAGTCACAAGCACTGGCCGACTTCCTTGTCGATTGGGCCGAGACCCAGTACCTGCCGCCAGCACCCAACTCCACCCATTGGCGGATGCATTTTGATGGCTCCAAGGTGCGCACCGGCTAGGGAGCCGGCGTCGTCCTCACCTCCCCCAAAGGCGACAAGCTCAAGTACGCACTGCAGATCCACTTCGCCGCCTCCAACAACGTTGCCAAATACGAGGCGCTCGTTCACGGGCTCCGGCTTGCCAAAGAGTTCGGTATCCGCCGGGTCCTATGCTACGGCGATTCCGATTTGGTGGTCCAGCAGTCGTCTGGCGACTGGGACGCCAAAGATGCAAACATGGCGAGCTACCACTTCCTGGTGCAGCAACTCAGCGGATATTTTGAGGGGTGTGAATTCCTTCACGTTCCAAGAAATGACAACGACCAAGCAGACGCCCTAGCACAAGTCGGCTCCACTCGTCAAGCAATACCATCCGGCGTTGCCCTTCAGCGCCTCGTCAAGCCGTCTATCAAGCCTTCGCCAGAATCAGACTCCATTTTTGTGCCAACTCCCCAAGAAGAAGTCGTATCTGACTCAAAAGCACCAGCAGACGGCACAAGAATCCTTACAGACGGCTCCAAAAATACCGCAGTCGAAGCCAGCCCAGGGACTTCAGAACCCGGCCCGGGGACTGCGACGGTCAGCCCGAAGACTTCAGAACTCGGCCCGGGGACTGCACCAGTCGGCCCGGGGACTTCACCGATCCAGCAAGCGGCCGCGGATCCCAGCCCGCCGCCTCCCAGCCCAGCCGCCCTTGTCCAAGTCGCAATAGTGGCAGTCGAAGAAATAGCAGCACCCTCATGGGCCCAGCCCATCCTCAAGTTCCTAGTAAACAGAGAGCTGCCAGCTGATGAAATCCTGGCTCGGCAAGTGCAACGCCGAGCGGCAGCCTATACCATAGTCAATAGAGAGCTGGTCAGGCGCAGTGTCACTGGTGTCTACCAACGCTGTGTTGAGGCAGAACAAGGCCAAGCAATTCTAAGAGACATTCATGAAGGCGAGTGTGGCCACCATGCGTCTTCAAGGGCACTCGTCGCCAAAGCCTTCCGACACGGTTTCTTCTGGCCGACTGCCCTAGAAGAGGCCAAGGAATTAGTCCAAAACTGCAAAGGGTGCCAGATGTTCCGTTCCAAGCCACTCCAGCCGGCTTCCGCGCTCAAGACCATTCCCATCGCCTGGCCCTTTGCGGTTTGGGGCCTGGACATGGTGGGACCATTCAAGACGGCACGAGGCGGCCTAACTCACCTACTTGTTGCGGTGGACAAGTTCACCAACTGGATAGAAGTAAAACCCATCAAGAAGTTGAATGGTCCGACTGCAGTAACCTTCATCACCGACATTACGACTCGGTACGGCATACCACACAGCATCATCACCGACAATGGCACAAATTTTGCCAAAGGAGCCTTGGCCCGTTTCTGTGCAACGCAGGTCATCCGGCTGGACTTAGTGTCTGTCGCCCATCCACAGTCAAGCGTCCAGGTGGAGCGAGCAAACGGCCTCATCCTATCCGGCATCAAGCCCCGCCTGGTCGAACCACTGGAGCGTTCGGCCGGCTGTTGGCTTGAGGAGCTGCCAGCCATCCTCTGGAGTCTGCGCACGACTCCAAACAAGTCAACCGGCTTCACGCCTTTCTTCCTCGTCTACGGTGCTTAAGCCGTCATCCCGACGGACATAGAATTCGACTCCCCGCGAGTCACCATGTACACCGAGGAGTAAGCAGAAGAAGCACGTCAAGACGGTGTCGATCTGCTGGAAGAGGGCCGACTATTGGCACTCAGTCGGTCCGGCATCTACCAGCAGAGCCTGCGCTGATACTACAATAGGAAGGTCAGGCCAAGATCTTTCCAAGAGGGCGACCTTGTGCTCCGACTGATCCAGCGGACAGCCGGCCAGCACAAGCTGTCGGCACCTTGGGAAGGCCCGTTCATTGTCAGCAAAGTGTTGGGCAACGACTCCTACTACCTGATTAACGCTCAGAAGCCCCGAGCACGCAAGAGAGACGACTCCGGCAAAGTGTCGGAACAGCCATGGAATGCAAACCTCCTTCGAAGATTTTACAGTCGATTCAGTATGTATCACGCTACCCCTTTGTATTAAAGTACCGAGACTTCGGGCCCCCCGAGACGAGCTCGGGGACTGCCCCTTTTGATTATCCGTATGATAAGAATTATGCCTTCAAGTATGCTACTTCTTGCTACGCCGCTCGGCGCCGGGCTCGACTAGTAGGCCCGGGGACTCGCCGTGTGGCGCTATGAAATGTTTCCTGAAGTCAGACAAGTAGTGTGCGGCGCCTAAGCCGTCTCCTGCCAGAAGCCGCAGCTCGCAGAGCGACTGTTTGGTAGGCAGGAGTAAGGATGAATGGGCGTTCACACGAAAAATGGCTAAGGACCTAAAACATTAACATAGCCTAAGCCGGCTTCCAGCCCACTTTCACAAGCCGACTCGCGAGTATTCGGCTTGCCGCTTTCTATCCAACTTGTTAAATAAACTCCAATGAAAGGCAAGTACTTGCTTTCCCCAAAGTAGCCAGGCATTTGGCCCAGCGGCAGTCCGCAGAGCGGTTAGCCGGCTGACAAAGCGGCAACTAGGGGAAGGCGGCAAAGGAAAAAGCCAAAGGAGCAATGAGCAAGGAAAGATAGAACTCGGATTAATATTTACATAAGCATAGGCCCATTGGCCGAATCTCCAGACAGAAGTTCAAAATACACCCCGAGGGTGGAATTGTGCAAATTAACAAGTTCCTTAAAGACTTTCTAGAGAAGATAAAATAAAGCCAGAAGGCAGCCTAGGGAGCAGCAGACGGGTTCGGAGGTTCGGAGGAGACGGCGGTGTCAGGCACCGGGGCGGCCGGCTGGGCAGTCTTGGCTTGATCGCCGCCAGCGGCACTCGGCCCGGTCGGACGCGGCTCGTTGCTGGAGGCGCGGTCGAGCTGAGGCTGGTCGCCCGCTCCGTCTTCTGGCGCCTCCATCTCGCCTTCGTCCTCCGCCTCGCCTTCTTCCTCGGTGCTGGAGTCAATCACCTCCGCCGAGTCCTCGCCATATTCTGGGTTCATCCCGAACCACTCCGGCGGCACCTCCTCGCCGCCTTCAGCCCGCTCGGGGACGAAGACACTCGTGTCCGTGTACTCGGTGATGGCCGCCCCACGCTCGACAAGGGCGCCCTCCACAGCCTCCAGCTCGGCCTGGGCCTCTGACCGGAACGCGGCCAGAGGGTCCAGGTCCAGCCCCGGATACCATGCCTTGACGAATTCCAAGGCCCGGCGCGCTTCGGCCCGGGCTGAGGAACCCTTCCAGGCCTCCAGACGGCCGGCTGCGACCTCCAGCCAGTCGGCAGTCCGACTGGCGGTGCGCAGAGCCGACATGTCTGGCCACAGGGCGGCAACTGCCTGGGCGCCGGCACGCTGAAGCCGGCGCATCAGCCGATGGGCCGGACGAATACGGGCCTCGATGCTCAGAAGCTGCTCATCGACAGTCAGGGGAGCGTTGGCGGCAATCACCTCGCCGCTTGCCCTCCGCGCCTCACGATCAGCCTCGATGGATAGAGGGACTGCCTGCGAGTGGCCAGGGAAGAAGTCTGCCAAGACAAAAAAGAAGCAAGTCGAAAAATCAGAAGTCAGCCTGACACATAGTCGGAAACTCAAAGAAAGAAACTCACCATCGACGATGTCCTCGATCTCATGGAAGCCGGAGGTCAGCATCGCCTCCTTGTCGGTCCAGGAGGAGCGCTCGCTCTCAAACTCGGCCAGAAGAGCAGCCTCCTTCTTGTCGGCCTCGTCCTGCGTTTTCTTGAGCAGCTCCTTCTGCTCAACCAGCTGCGCAGCAAGCAGATCGCGCTCCACAGCAAGCTTGCTGCACTCCTCCCCCTTGGCGCGCAAGGCGGTGTTAACTTCACCCAACTGCTCCTGAAGAGTGGCGTTAGCCCCTGAAAAACAAAAGAAAGAGACGAACAAGTCGTCAGCAAAGAAGATCGCCGAGAAGATCCGGCCCGACTGCTCAGCAGTCGGCCCGAATCTCGGGGACTACAGCCCGCGGGTGCGCCAGCACGCCCCCGCGGAAAAGAAGAACAAAGGAGACATTGAAGTCGTCAAGAAAGAAGAGCGCCAGGAAGATCCGGCCCGACTGCTCAGTAGTCGGCCCGAATCTCGGGGACTACAGCCCGCGGGTGCGCCAGCGTGCCCCCGCGAAGAAGAGAAAATGAACTTACTCCGACTTTCCGTCAAGTCGGCAGTCCGCTTGCTCAAGTCCTCAACATTGTGGTTGAAGGCAGTGGCGCGGAGGTTGTGATACTCCTGCAAACAAAAATTTCAGACAAAGATAAATACTTGGAACTCGCCAAAGGGAGTTCCGAGCCGCCTGCTCAGCAGCCGGCCCGAAACTCGAGGACTACACCCAGTGGGTGCGCTGGCACGCCCCCATAGAGAAGAGCGAGAAAGAAAAGAATCAAAGAGGAAAACATACCCGGACGGCCGCTCGCGATGCTAGATGCGCCTTGGTGCAGACCTGGAGGGTGTCGCCTTCGGCTTGCAGCTTCGCTTGGACATCCAGAAGCGCCTGGTTCAGTGGGCCCGTGCCGCCTCCACGCACCCACCCAACGGGCGCGGCACTCGTCGCCTCGGCGTCTGGGATGGCCGAGCTGGAGGCTCCGACCTCCAGGGGCCGCGACGCCGAAGTCGCCTTCTCGATGCGGCGGCGCGCTGGCGAGGCAACCTGAAGAAGAAGCCTCGCCTCGACCTCATCCTCAGTCGGCGGCACCGGCGGGCCTGCCGGCTGTTTGTCGTGGGCCCTCCTAGACGGCGGTGGAGACGGAGGCGGCGGCACTAGCGTGTCCGACATGGAGGCCTCGCTGCTCTGCTTCTCCACGACGGGGTTCTCGACGCCGGTTTCTCCGGCCTGCCCCGTGAATTCCGGAGGTAGCGGTGCGGAGGATAGTGGGGCGACAAGCAACGCCGATTGGCGACGTGCGGCCTCCTCAGCTCGCCGTCTCGCTGCAAGGGCGGCTTCAGCATCATCCAGCTTCTTCTGGGTGGAGGCAGCCGCCTTCTCGGTCTCCGCCTTCTCCAGGCGGTCGGCCTCCTCCTCGTCGCGCTTCTCCCGCGCGTTTCGGTCCGTCGCCTCCCGGAGGTCGGCGGCGGGGTCGACCCGCCGAGTATTGGCGGACGTCTCTGCCGACCCCATGACGGAGGGCACGGCGACCCTTTCAAGGGAAAGGGGGGCCCTGAAGAAAAAAGGGGAGGAGTGTAAAAGAAGAACTCGGACAAGACTCACCGGAGGAAAATAAAGACAAAGGTGAAAAAACTCACGCAGAGACTAGCGGCGGCCTCCTCACTTCCCTACGGAAGCGGTTGGCCTTCGCGACCGCCTCCTCCCGCTTGGTGGCGGCGGCCGCCCCCTTGAACTTCTTCAACTTGCCGCCGGGCGCACTCGGCCCGGCGTGACGCCTCTTCGGCCACCTTGGCCGGCCAGGCCGGCGGAGGAACCCGTGCCCGAGCGGCCGACCCTTAGCTGATGGCGCGGGACGACCTCCCCTTCAGCGTCGTCCTCAGGCCCATCGGCGAAGGTGGCCGAGGGCCTGAGGCCGCTTCCCGCTCCTCCTCCTCCGCCTTCGGCGTCGGCTTCCATCGCCGCCGCCCCCAAGTCGGGGTCGTCGACGTCGCTCTCCGCTCGGTCAGGGACGAACTCACGGTGCGGTCTCATGACACCGGCTGCAGGCTGCATCAGGGGGTTCTAGTTCAGAAGAAACCAATGAAAATCATATATCAGATTCGGCTATAAAGAAGACAAAGCAATAAGGAGATGCGACTTACCACTGGAGGGGGGTTGGCGCGTGAGTACGGCTCCTTGCCGAACTGCCAGTCCTTCCCGAACTCGCAGTTCGCGATATGGTTCACCATGTTTGCCACCTCCGTGCGGGGCATCTCCTTGGTGCTCATCCGACTCGGGTCTCGGTGGCCGCTCATCTGACAGATCAGGTGAGGCCGGCCTTGGAGCGGGAGGACTCGTCGCGCCACGAAGGCGGCCAGCAAGTCGGCCCCGACGAGGCCCTCCGACTGCGTCAAGACTCGGAGTCGTGCTACGGTGGCGGCTCCGGCGGGAGTCAGCTCTTGACTCGATGAGACCAGCTGGGGAGCCTCCCAGCTGGGGCGCCGGCTTCATAAGGCGGCAGATTAACCTAGTCGCCGTCAGGGGCGAGGTTCTTCATGTAGAAGTACGAGCGCTGCCACATCTTCACCGACTTGATCAGCGAGATGGAAGGGAAGGGGTTGTCGGCCATCGATCGCCGCATCACGACGAAGACACCTTATTGAGCCGGCACGCCGGCGACGTGCATGCCGAGCTTAGATGAGAAGAATTCTCCCCACAGCTCGATGGTGGGGAGAACGCCGAGGAAACCTTCGCACAGAGTGGCGAAGGTGGATAGCAGGACCACCGTATTCGGGGTGAGGTGGTGCGGCTGGAGCCCGTGAAACTCCAAGAAGGAGCGGAAGACCCGCTCGCCCTCCTCCGGCGCCGGAGATATCTCCCTCGCCGGCGCGGTGCGGGCTCGCACGAGGTGTGCACCGGGGAGGCGGCGCGTCTTGCGGAGGAAATCAATGAGGTCTTCGTCGACCACCGAGCCGTCCCACGCGCCGGAACGCTCGGCCGGAGCGACGGCGGCGGAGGAAGAGCTCATCGCTGAATGGTGCGGTGTGGTTCTGCTCGCCGGCGGCAAGAAGAAGGAGAGGAGGCAGGAGGAGACGGGAAGCGGGGGAGATGGGTGCACGTGCTTTGCCACTCCACTCCCCCCTCCTACTTATAGCCTTGGAGTCTGAGAAGCCGAGGGGGCGGGCGTGGGATTAACTGCGCTCAGAGCCCCACGCCGCCCCATGAATTACCCCACGAGGTTACTGCACGCAGTAACAACGTGAGAAGCCCAACCGTTCGCACGGCCTTAGCGGATCCGTTCGCGTGCCGAGGCGCGGTAGTGGCGGGCCCCGCCTGACGGCCTGTCCCGTCGCGCGCGTGAGCAAGCAGACTGCCCCCGCCGCGTGGCGCCGCGCGATAGGACCGCGGCGGGCGGCAGCAGGGAAGCGTATCAGGCACGCCGCCTGGTCTCCCGCCACGACTTTCAAGCTCTTTATAGAGCAAGACGACCCTCTACGAATCCGACTTCGAACAGTCGGCCCAGAGGAAGACGGCAAGCGAAGCCCAGATTCCACCACCGGAAGAATGAAACTGTTGAGGCCCCACAGCGTGGCACTCTCAGAGCCTCACCAGCTTCGGGGACTACTGTTGGAGTAATGGGCCACGGGTAGGCTAACCCGAGCCCCAGAACCTTTCAAGACATCGGGGCAGGCCGCGCCCCTCAAAGCCGAGTCCCAGATGGCGACTCCCAGATAAGCCGAGTCTCAGATGGCGACTCCAAGATAAGCCGAGTCTCAGATGGCGACTCAAGATAAGCCGAGTCCCAGATGGCGACTCCCAGATAAGTCGAGTCTCAGATGGCGACTCCAAGCTAAGCCGAGTCTCAGATAGCGACTCCAAGATAAGCCGAGTCTTAGATGGCGACTCCAAGATAAGCCAACTCATGGCCGGCGACTTCCGGAGGAGCCGACTATGGAGAGTCGGCCCGGGACTTTACTCCCATCACGATATGCGAGGCGAGTACGACCACGGTGTGGCCGTCACCTCTTGCTTACGAGGGGTCGACATGGCTACAGTGTGCCATGCCACTGGAGATCTCCGGCGTGGCCCGACACTGTTGCCATGCCAGCCCTGACCCCAGCCATAGTGTATGGCGCACTGTGGCCACGATGGCCTACCTGTACGGCTCAGGGACGACGGACCCGCCTGTCGGTGAGAGCATGGAAGACGGCGGATACGCCCCGAAGGCGGCCCTGTGGGAGTCGGCTCCCTAGAGTCGGCCGGCCTCTCCCACGGGTCCCACATGCCATTAACCAGACAAGACGGGGAGTAACGACAGTGATCGCCCAATAGATGGCAGGACTGTTGCCATGACCCCGTGACCAAGCCTGCGTCATCAAAATCACGGCTACAGTGCCGGACTCGCGCGGGGCCCGCAAGTCGGTAGGCCCCAGCAGTCGGTGGGTACCCATGCAAAGGGTGGGCATCCATTAGCATTAGACCAGATCACATAGGAAGGATAGAGCTAGCCTTGCCTTCTTCTACCTCCCGAATACAGCTCTAGGAGCAACCTTGTAGTCACTAGGCCTTAGTGATCATGCGGAGACCCCGCAGAGCAGCCGTAGGGGTGTTATCTCCCCGGAGAGCCCCGAAGCTGGGTAAGATTCGCCGGCGTGCATGCCTTCGCCTCATCCCGTTTCCTGGCACCGGTGACGTTCTACTCGCTCCCACCATGATAAGCCATCCTTTGGCATATGTCGCACCCAACCCCCGACAGCGCTAGAAATCGTTCTTGAGCACTGCATTGGTTTTCCCTTGAAGAGGAAAGGGTGATATAGCAAAGTAGCGTAAATATTTCCTCAGTTTTTGAGAATCAAGGTATCAATCCAGTAGGAGGCTCCTCACAAGTCCCTCGTACCTACACAAACAAACAAGAACCTTGCAACCAACGCGATAAAGGGGTAGTCAATCCCTTCACGGTAAATTGTGAAAGTGAGATCTGATAGAGATAATAAGATACAATAAATATTTTTGGTATTTTTATGATATAGGTTGGAAAGTAAAGATGCGAATAAAAGTAGATCGGAAACTTATATGATAAAAGATAGACCCGGCAGCCATAGGTTTCACTAGTGGATTCTCTCAAGATAGCATAAGTATTACGGTGGATGAACAAATTACTGTCGACCAATTGATAGAAAAGTGCATATTTATGAGAATATCTAGGCATGATCATGTATATAGGGCTCACGTCCGCAACAGGTAGACCAAAACAATTCTGCATCTACTACTATTACTCCACACATCGACCGACTCTTGCCTGCATCTAGAGTATTAAGTTCATAAGAACAGAGTAACGCATTAAGCAAGATGACATGATGTAGATGGATAAACTCAAGCAATTTGATATAAACCTTATCGTTTTATCCTCGATGGCAACAATACAATACGTGCCTTGCTGCCCCTGCTGTTACTGGGAAAGGACACCGAAAGATTGAACCCAAAGCTAAGCACTTCTCCCGCTGCAAGAAAGATCAATCTAGTAGGCCAAACCAAACTGATAATTTGAAGAGACTTGCAAAGATAACCAATTATACATAAAAGAATTCAGAGGAGATTCAAATATTTCTCATAGATAAACTTGATCATAAACCCACAATTCATTGGATCTTGACAAACATACCGCAAAAAGAGTTACATCGTATAGATCTCCAAGAAGATCGAGGAGAAGTTTGTATTGAGATTCAAAGAGATAGAAGAAGGCATCTAGCTAATAAATATTGACCCGAAGGTCTGTGGTAAACTACTCACAACTCATCGGAGAGGCTATGGTGTTGATGTAGAAGCCCTCCATGGTCGATTCCCCCTCCGGCGGAGCACCGGCGATGGCTCCAAGATCAGATCTTGCGGATACAGAAGGTTGTGCCGGTGGAAATAGTTTTTCGTGGTGCCCCTGGATGTTTTCAGGGTATGGAGGTATATATAGGCGAAGGATGTAGGTCAGGGTAGGCAGGAGGGCCCCATGAGGGTGGGGGGCGCGCCCAGCCCCCTAGGGCGCGCCCTCCTGCCTCGTGGCCGCCTCAGCTGCTTCTTGACGTCCACTCCAAGTCTCCTGGATTGCGTTTGTTCCAAAAAGATCGCTCCTGAAGGTTTCATTCCGTTTGCACTCCGTTTGATATTCCTTTTCTTCGAAACACTGAAATAGGAAAAAAACAGCAATTCGGGTTGGGCCTCCGGTTAGTAGGTTAGTCCCAAAAATCATATAAAAGTGTAGAGTAAAGCCCATAAACATCCAAAATGGGTAATATAGTAGCATGGAACAATCAAAAATTATAGATACGTTGGAGACGTGTCACCCACTGCATCTACCTCTAACACAGAAGAGACCGAAGAGCCCCACAACACCCGCACCATCGTCTTCCTCCTCCCCGTTCGCCGCCACTGCCTTGACCACGTCCTCGAACATCGATGTGTCCACGACCTCCCTCGCCTTCCCGATCCCGCGACGACCTCGCTGTGAGCCCCCGTTTCTTCCCCCACTCTCCCTTGGCCCG
>NC_041387.1:645950939-645988791 GCF_002162155.2 Triticum dicoccoides
CGAGCTCGGTCGTCGCCATGGATAACAAATGATGAGAATGAAAATATCCTTGTATTTTCCAAGTCATGTTAATGTTAATTATTAATGTGAGCAGATGGTTAATTTTGATAACGACATTGTGGATGAGACATGAGATTTGGGGACTATGTAACTTTTGCGTGTAGATGAATGTTATATGGATTTATGTATTTTTGTGTGTAGATGAATGTTAGATGGATATGTAGATGGATAGATGTTATATTGATGTATGTTAGAATGATGGATGAGTAGAAATGTTAGATAGATGGATGTTAAATGGATGAATAGAAATGTTGTTCAAGTGTGGGTTCTCTATAAAAAGAATTGTTTGATCAATACTATAAAATGTTGTTCAAATTTTCCCTATAGTTGTAAAAGTTTATTAAATATGGGTAGCATAATAAAATGATAATTATTGCATAGGAATTTGTTTTCATAAGAATTTGTTCTCGACATCGATGATGCCTGGCCCACATCCCCGTCATCGACTCGGCGGTGACAACCTGCTTGAGAGGCGCCATGTCCGGGACTGGGCTTCGCCGGGCTAGCATGGGGAGGTGCTACCTTCCAGGGCGCATAGCTTGGTGAGAAATTGGGCTCCCGTCGTCGACCCGAAGCTTCTTTGGTGGTGGTTGTCGGTGTCAAAACCGGCGGATCTCGGGTAGGGGGTCCCGAACTGTGCGTCTAAGGCTAATGGTAATAGGAGGCGGGGGACACGATGTTTACCCAGGTTCGGGCCCTCTCGATGGAGGTAATACCCTACTTCCTGCTTGATTGATCTTGATGATATGAGTATTACAAGAGTTGATCTACCACGAGATCGTAGATGCTAAAACCTAGAAGCTAGCCTATGATTATGATTGTATGTTGTCCTACGGACTAACCCCTCCAGTTTAAATAGACATCGGAGGGGGCTAGGTTTACACTGAGTCGGTTACAGAGAAGGAGATCTACATATCCGAATTGCCAAGATTTCCTTCCACGCAAAGGAGAGTCCCACCTGGACACGGGACGAAGTCTTCAATCTTGTATCTTCATAGTCCAATAGTCCGGCCAAACTATATAGTCCGGCTGTCCAAGGCTTCAATGACGATGAGTCTGGCGCGTGGATCATATTTGACATTGCAAGGCGGGTTCCTCTCCGAATACTCCATAGAATATTTTGAACACGAGGATCGTGTCCGGCTCTGCAAAATAATTTCCACATACCACCGTAGAGAGCACAATATTCCACAAATCTAATTTGCTGACAACTTTTCATAGCATGACATCATGCCATGGCCCAGTCATTATTCGAACCGTTTTTCACAACCAGCTACTGCACGTATTGCGAGGCGGTTTCCTTGGCACATCTTGTCGAAGCAGAGATCGTGTCCCCTTATCACGGGATTCTCATGAATACATGTGTGGGGAATAAGCAAGTTTACCGGGCAAGTGGGGAGGCGCAGGATCCCTGTTGCCTTTATAAGGGGATAAGTACTCCCTTTTTCACCCACGCCTTCTTCTTCCTCTGCTCCACCATTCCCCCTCGCTCGAGTCGTAGCGCCCAAGCATTCGTCTTCTCCGCCCACAAAGGTCTTCCGAAAATGTCCGGATCTAGAGAAGGAGGCAAGTGGATGGCCTCTACCATCCAGGAGAAGGATATCAAAAAGCTCCGGGAGGCCGGGTATCTGGCCAAGAGAATCGGCCACCGCCTTTCGACGGCGGAACAGATCGTCCCGACTCTGGAACCCCATGAGAGGGTGGTATTCCTCCCTCATTTTGTCCACGGGCTAGGGTTTCCCCTCCACCCATTCATTCGCGGCATCATGTATTATTACGGGACTGATTTTCATGATCTATCCCCCAATTCCTTCCTCAACATCTCGACATTCATCATCGTGTGCGAGGCCTTTCTCCCCATCTCGCCACACTTTGGCTTATGGCTGAAGGTTTTCAATGTAAAGCCCAAGGTAGTGAGCGGCGAGCACGCCAAGTGCGGAGGCACCATGGTGAGCAAGATGCCCAATGTCACATGGCCAACTGGTACTTTCAATGATTCCGTCAGGGAGTGGCAGTAGCAGAGGTTTTACATCATAGAGCCGCGCGGCAAGGAATGGGCCGCTGCTCCCGAATTCCGATCTGGAGCCCCCCTGAGGCTTATGTCCTGGCCCAAGAAGGGCCTGAACTAGTCTTCGTCCGACGAACTATCGGTGCTCCAGACGCGCGTCAAGGATATGGAAGACAAGAACATCAAACTTGTCAATGTAGTCCAGGTGATGTTAGCTTGCCGGATTCTTCCTTGTAAACACCGGGCTTGCAATCTATGGGAATTCGATCCGGCCAAGAACCAGACTCTACGGGAGCTCTTTGGCTCCTCGCACAAGGACATCTGGAAGGTGCTTTTTAAGTCCGGCACACCGTGGCTGGACTCCACCAACCGCGGGTACCAATTGTCCCGCCTGCAAGTTTGGTAACTCACTGTTTTGTTGGCAATTCGCATGTTTTATTTGCTTATCCTAAGAAAAATGCTTAATGTGTTTTCTACAACTCTCCTAGGGCTGGACGAAGAAGGCGGGGCGGATCTACTATCCGGCCCCATTGCCAGAAGAATCTGCTGGCCCACTTCTAACAAAGATGCTGGTCCCAGCGCCTTACAAGGCGCCGAAGAAGAAGACAGAGAAGGAGGTCAAGAAGACCAGGGACAGCCTGCGGAGTCGTGGGGCCTTGGACACAAAATCCAAAGACTCCAACGCCCGTTCTTCCTCCAAAGAGGACGAGTAGGAGGAGGAATATGAATCCCCAACGGGGGGAAGAAAGAAAAGGACGGCCTCCACATCCTTGGAGGCTGAGTCGCCTAAGAGGGGGAAAACTCCTCTTCCAGAGGAGTCCACTGCCTCTGCCGATAGCAGCCCGGAGTGGGATCCCAGGGCCCAGCCCCTGGCGAACTTGTGAGTATATCAAGTCTGAACACGCTAATGCGTCTAGGCTTGTCAGGGCATAGTATTTTAATCTGAGACATACCTTTTTTTGCAGCGTGGTGAGGTCCCGCACTGAACAATCCTCGTAGGAGGACTTACTAGGCTCGGATGCTATGGAGAGCGGGACACCCCCGAGGGCCCCTACCCCAAAACATGTGAATGACACCGAGGTTTCGTCCCAGAAGGACCCAGACTAAGGAGGGGGTATGCCTGTTCCACCGGCAACCTCTGTCCAACAAGAGGTGTCGGATACTTTATCGGCGGCGCTAAAAAGTGCATCCATCGTTGATGAACACCGTGCCCTTATGGGTGCGGTGATTGAGAAGATTCAGTCCACTGAGAGTGGACTAGATGAAGCCTGCATTAGCCTTATAAGAGGCTTTGAGGTATGTTTGGTAAGGTTCCGAAGAGTGTCATAGTATAGATAGTAACCCCTGATACACTGTTCGGTGAAAGAAAGAACTGAAGAGAGGATCAAATTTATGTTCGCAGGAGACTCACTTGATGACATCTTTCTCTCTTCTTTTATAATCAGGTGTCTGTAGAGACAGCCGCCTCTCATAATGCGGAGGTCTCCGGACTGAATCAAAGTCTGGAGTGGGCCAAAGAAGAACTTGGGCAGTTGAAAAGGCAGTTGGACGATAAACAAGGTATGCACAAACCTTGCTTGCGTTCAATGCGAATGAAAATTTGAGTATGATAAAAGTATGTTTCATGATTTGCTCTAGGGGCGATGGCCGAAGTCAAGGCTCTTAAGAAGGCTGTGGCCGAGGCCGAGAAAAAGGCAGCTACAGAGCAGGCCCTTCTTGAGAAGCATGAGGCCAGGGTTATCGAAGCTGAGCAAGAGCTTCAAGAGGCCGTGAAGAAATGCTAGACCTTGGAGCAGAGTCTATTGGAGAAAGAATCCAAACTTACCAAGGCTCGCCAGGCCGCAAGTGATGCCCGGGGGGAAGCCCAAGGTGCCCCGAAGGAAATACAGGAGGCGAGGAAGATTGCGGCTGGTAAGGCTTTTTCTATACAAAGCGGGTAGTTGAAAGGAGAAAATCAAGTTGATAATTTGAATTCTAATTTCTCCAGGGGTATTTGTACAGCTGCCACGCAGCATATCTGATGCCCCCCTATTCTACCGAGCCAAAGAAAGGAACATTGCGGATAAGCTCTTCTAGACGCAGTATCTGGCACCTTATTTTCCGGTGCCTTTTGCCGATCAACTGAAGCAGCTGACCGAACTGCATAAGGCGCCAGAGCTAGCCATGAAGAATTTAATTTTCCGGCTATGACCCGCCGAGCCGATCCCTAGCAGTTACTTCGGGCTCGTGAAGCGGCTTGTGAGTGCCTGCCCTCGACTCCAAGTCATTAAGCGGTCGGTCTATATGGAGGGTGCGCAAACAGCCTTCGCCCGTGCAAAGGTGCACTAGGGAAGATGGATGCGGAAAAGCTAATGACCGAGGGACCGCCGGAGGGGAAGGAGCACCGCAAGCCTGAATTATATTATGATAGTGTGTTGAAAGGGGCACGCCTTGCGGCGAAGCAATGCACCAAGGACATTATATTTCCATGAATACAGTCATGTTGTCCTTTTTAATGTTGAACAAGGTCATTTCTATTATTTATTGCCTGTTATTTGAAAGTTTTTCCTCCTGTGCGGCCGTTTTGTATATTAATCCTGAGAGTTGGCCAGTCATCGGCTTCTGCCCCCATGTAGTAAGTACGGGGGTGTTCGGGATAAACCTGAGCACTCTTTATCCCAGTTTTGGGTCCTTGAAGGAGGTGTTCAGCACAACAAACTAGGCAATCGGACTAAGGGCTTTATCACTCTCACTTAGCCATTGGAGTTTGACAAAAGGAGGGTAGGCACAGCCCCTGGTGTTTGGAAGACCGCACGAGGGGTTCTATAAGCACTTGATCGGAAGAAAAGCCGATCCATCCCATGCTGCATTGGTTATGGCATTATGCGGAAGAAACCCTTAAAGATTTTGCAACCTCTCGAATAGCTGACCAGCTCTCGCTGTATCATGACAGTCAGTTTTTGGCTTTGTCTACTTAGGTGCTCGTCCGGAAGAACCGGGACACAATCGCAGTAGTTCTCCTTGTGCTACCTTAGCCGATATAGAGGAACGTAAGGTACCAAAACATGGCAGCCGGGCAAACCCAACTATTGACCCAAGACATGATTCGGAGCTGATGCATATAACATTATCAGTTCGGGGTGCCGAACTGCCGTGAAGGTGTTCGGACTTTATTGCCGTATTATGGGTATAATGAACCCCCTGGCATATTAAGGCATATCGCGATGTGCAGCTGCCTTTTGACGAAAGAATTTCAATAAGAAATAACAGCAGATAAGCATCATATAAATCCACATGTTGTATTTGAATAACACGTCGATGCGTAGGAGTACAGGTAATGTGATAAATAGAAATATGACTGTGGAACCTGCTAAGACCAGACGGGAAGAAGTTGTATGCGGATTCGGAGTGCAGTCGGATTGTCATCAAGGGGGATATCTAAAGATTCCCTTACGTGTTCGAACTGTTTCCATGCCATCAGTCCTGGCCTACGCAAAGGTGAGCCTGCAAAGAAAATGCAAGAGATGTTTGTGTGCCATAGAGCGGTTGAGCCGCACTATGTGGCATGTCTTAACTTTTGCCGGAGTGTTTAATTGAGATCCGGACGAGCTGGGCTATCCTGCCGCGCAGTAGTTCGGACTCCTTTGGCGGTGTCCGGGAGCTCGGCCGTCGACTCGAGGTTCGATTGAAAGGTGCCACTCATTGCTTCTGCTGTTAAAGCGGCGGTAGACTCTTCGGTAGTGAGGGGAAGTTCGGCCCTGCCATTAACCGTGATGACGCCACGCGGACTGGGCATCTTAAGTTTACGGTAGGCATAATGTGGCACCGCGTTGAATCGAGCGAACGCGGTTCGTCCGAGCAGTGCCTGATAGTCACTGTGAAAGGGGACGATGTCGAAGACTAACTCTTCGGTATGGTGATTGTTTCATAATCCAGAGACTACCACCAGAGTGATGGAGCCAGTACAACTGGCCTCCATACCTGGTATAACACCTTCAAAGGTGGTTTTAGTGGTCTTTATCATCGAATGATCGATACCCATCTTGCGCACTGTGTCTTGATATAGCAGGTTTAGAGTGCTGCCTCCGTCAATTATTGGGTCCAGGACAAGTGCGGTCGGATTTCTCTGATTGGTGTTGGCTGGGCGATCCGTGCGATCTAAGGTGATCAACCATAGGTTATATTGTGGGCGACTGGCTCCGTTAAGTTGACATCCCTAATAGTGCACATCCATTCCATCTTGGGAGTGTGGATGGCGTTTATCATGTTCACCGTTTTGATTTGCGGGGGAAATTTCTTTTGCCCTCTTGTGTTCGGTGATTGGGGCTCCGCGTCGTCATCGTCGCTTTGAGACTCCTTCCCCTTGTTTTCGGCACCTGACCTACCGGCTTGTTTGAAGACCCAGCATTCTCTGTTGGTATGATTGGCTGGTGTTCCTGGGATGCCATGAATTTGGCATGGTCGATCGAGTATGCGGTCCAAACTGGATGGGCCCGAATTTTTATTTTTGAATGGATTTTTCTGCTGACTAGTTTTAGAGCCACTAAATCTGGCATTGACTGTCGTGTCTTCGGCGCTATCACTGTTTTTGCGATGCTTGTGTTTGTTGCGTCGTGGTTTGTCGTTGCTATCTCTGGCTTTTGATGTGCCAGGATTGCTTGTTGTGTTGTTGCTATGAGCCAACCAACTATCCCCGCCCGCACAGAAGCGGGTCATGAGTGTCATGAGAGCTGCCATTGACTTTGGCTTTTCTTGACCGAGATGTTGGGCGAGCCACTCATCACGGATGTTATGTTTAAAGGCCGCTAGGGCTTCGGCATCCGGACAGTCGAAAATTTGGTTCTTTTTGGTTAGGAACCGGGTCCAAAATTCCTGGCTGACTCTTCGGGCTGTTGGGTTATGTGACTTAGATCATCATCATCTGATGGTCGCATATAAGTGCCCTGAAATTGTCCAGGAATGCGTCTGCCAGGTTCTCCCAACTCCCGATGGAGTTTGTCGGCAAGCTATTCAGCCAATGCCGAGCTGGTCCCTTGAGTTTTAGTGGGAGGTACTTGATGGCGTGTATATCATCTCCGCGGGCCATGTGAATGTGGAGGAAGAAATCTTCTATCCATACCGTGGGGTCTATAGTACCATCATATGATTCAATGTTTACGGGTTTAAACCCTTATGGGAATTCATAATCCATTACTTCATTAGTGAAGCATAGGGGGTGTGCGGCGCCTTTATGCCGGGCTACATCACGACGCAGTTCAAATGAGTCTAGTCTGCTGTATTCGGCCCGGCCGGACTTGTTTTTAGTGTATCCGGCGTGACGGTCATCATCACATGTTGTGGCGCACCCCCGTGATCCGTAGATCGATCTTGACTGCCCTGCTTTGTTTTCCAATACGTCTCGCAGGTCCTGCTTGTAGCCCCGGAAATTAGTGTTTTTGCTTGATTGTCGACGGGGTGCGGGCTGGAGTTCGGGCTGATACGCCGCTTTGTCTCGGCCACGAGGTGGCTGGTCAGCCGCATCGTGCGCTTGTAGTGTGGGCTTTAATGCCTCCTCCTCGATTTGAGGTAGCAACCTGGGCTTTGGGTAACCTTTGGTTGGGTGCTCAAGTCTGTATTCCTCGGCTGCCACAACTTCAGTCCATCTATTAGTTAGCAGCTCTTGATCAGCTTGAAGCTGCTGCTGTTTCTTCTTCAGGCTTTTTGCAATGGCTATAAGCCATCGCTTGAAGCGCTCCTGCTCGACGGGGTCCTTGGGAACGATGAATTCTTCGTTGCCAAGGCTCACTTCGTCTTCGGAGAGGGGCATGTAATTGTCATCCTCTGATTCTCCATCTGTTGCCTATTCCTTAGGGCTAGCTTGCTCATCCTCCCGCTCGGCCTGCTCGAAGCCTGGCTGGGCGGGATTGTTATCGTCTTCGGCACCATCCAGATTGTTATACTCTCTTGTGCCGGTATCGCTATATTTGCTATGGTGTGGCTTAGAGCGGCGCCTATGACGCCGGTGCTTAAATTGCTTCTCAAGGGGATTATCCTCCATTGCCTCATCGCCATTGCTTTCTTTGGGGGTATCCACCATGTAAATATCATACAATGATGTGGCTGTCCAGTGCCCTGAGGGTGGTGGTTCCTGTTCTTCTCCTGCATCGTCGTCCATACCATCGATGTCTTTGGAGTTGAATTCAAGCACGTCGGTTAAGTCATCGACAGTGGCTATTAAGTGGGTGGTGGGTGGGGAACGAATTTCTTCGTCGTCCGCTTCCCACTTTAGGTGGACATAGTTCGGCCAAGAGTCTCTTGACAAGGAGAGAGACCTCAATGAATTAAGCACATCGCCCAAGGGCGAGTGCTGAAAGATATCCGCGGAGGTAAACTCTATGATTGGTGACAAATTAGATTTGATAGGCACGGATGCATGCGGTTCGGACCCTGTAGCCGGAGACAAGTCCGAGGGTCCGATGACACCGACCTCATGAGGGGTGAAGTCAGTGTTCGGCTCTATCGCCGCTGAGTGTGCAACCTCCGTGGCGGGGTCCATGCGCCCGTCCTCGGATGGCACGATCTGCTCCGGATTGAGAGCCGGGGCAGCCGCAGGCGTGATCTCCCGAACACTGTCTGATGGCAGATCTAAGACATGATCGTCGTGACTGTTTGGCGCGCCTGTCATGGGTTCAAATCCGTCGAAGACCAAGTCTCCGCCGATGTCGGCAGTATAGTTCAAGCACTACAAAAAATACACTTCCGTGATGATACGTGTTTGTCACAATAGGTCATGTTTTCTGTCATGCATGTACATCCATGACGATTTTATGACAGAATCAAGATAGTCAGACCTGTGCTGTCGTAGAAGTGTTCCATGACATTACCAAAATTATCATCACGGAAGTGTCCACTTCCATGACAATAAATCGCCATCACAGAAGTGCTTTCGTCAAGGGTGACCGACACGTGGCATCCACAGTAACGGAACGCCGTTAAGCTATCAGGTCGGATTTTGGATCCGATAACCCATTAACAGCCCTGACCAATGGGAAATTTCCACTTGTAAAATTCTGATTGACCGAAGGGAACACCTGTCAGCTCGTCAGTGGGCCAGATGTCGCCCGTCCACTGGAGGGGACATGCCTATGATACGTCGACACGTGGATGGGCCCAACAAAGGCCCATATAGGTTAAAAAGGCCGACCCAGTCAAAGGCCCGTAGTACTTAAGCAGGTACTAGTGGGCCAGCCGAATAACGGCCTGCTTAATAGAGGCCCATTTACGGTGCGAAGCCAGATCTGGCCCGTTAATTTTTCACCCAATATTTGGGCCCAGTTACGGGACGAAGCCAGATCTGGCCCATTAATTGTTTGCCCAATATTTGGGCCCATTTTTGGCCCGAAGCCAGATCTGGCCCATTAATTGTTTGCTGAATATTTGGGCCCAACTACGGCCCAGTGACTTTCGGCCTGTTCGAGGCCTGATGTAGACATGGGCCCATTTCAGCCCGGTGTGACTTTCGGCCTGGGAATGGCCCGTGCTACCCATGGGCCATATATGGTCCGACGGGACATCGGGCCCACTAACGGCCCGTGCTAAAGGTGGCAACAGTTAAGCCCAACATGACTTTGGGCCTGTTAAAGGCCTATCGCGTAATTCGGCCCGTTGAAGGCTGTACTAAGCTTTCGGCCTCTTAAAGGCCAATGATATGAGTGGGCCAACTAAGGCCGGAGATATGTTTCGGCCTGGTAACGGCCCGTTATGTTACTGGGCCCAAAAAGGCTCGGACTACATTTCGGCCTGCTGAAAGCCCATCGACGAATAGTGAAAATTGAGGCCCAACATGCATTTTGGCCTACTAAAGGCCCGTGGTTTCATCTCGGCCGTAACAGGCCAGTACAATATTCAGCCTGTTAATGGCCCAACGCTACCTGGGCCAAACTAAGCACTGGTCGACAAAAGACCCAACTAAAATATAGGCTGGTGTAAGTTTGGGCCTGGCGCAATGTGTGAAGGCCCCAATCATTCGGGCCCAAGAAAGACGCAGGCTGGCCCAATTGTGGCCCTCTAAAAACATGGCCCGTTACAGTCGAATGTTTCGGCCCAGTCGACTACATCTGATTTTTCTTCAGAACTAGTAGGAATTAAGAACAAACCTACTCTATACAATAAAGAAATTACGTCATAGTAACTAAGAATAAACCTACACTATACAATAAAGGATTTAAGGTATATTACATCCACTGGGCATCAAAATTTGCCACCAGTGATCATAAACCGCAACGAAGAAGCATATTACAAAACTGGGCACCATTGCAGTGTAACAAAATAATACTAAACCGAGACCACTTCCAAGACAGTTCGAGAAAGGTTAGCCTTGCGGGGGAACTACTACGGAAGCTGCTGAGCAAGGCTGTGAGAC
Organism: Triticum dicoccoides; assembly: GCF_002162155.2. Lineage (NCBI taxonomy): Eukaryota > Viridiplantae > Streptophyta > Magnoliopsida > Poales > Poaceae > Triticum > Triticum dicoccoides. The sequence goes on from NC_041387.1 coordinate 645,961,388, forward strand.
TGGCCTAGCATGTCGGTCAAAGCTTCCAAGTGCAGTTGTTTAGCGATGAGGTTCTCATTGGTGTTCTCCGCAATCTTTCTTAGAGATAGTACTTCAAGTCGAAGTTGAATTGCAGAATGCCTTTCTGCTAGAACTTGGGACTGAAGAAGTCGAACTAATTCAGACAACGAATTCTGTGAGCTTGTCTGACTGTTAGTCTCAAGTAACTTCAACACTGCATCAAGACAAGACTTTGGGGTTGTCTCGCTATCTTCAAGATGTTTTGCCTTCTTTGCTGCAATATATGTTGGGTTTGTCTCACAGCCTTCAGCAGACTTGTGCATGCCATCAGGCATATCACCCTGAAACAAAGCAGAGAGATGAAAGGTTTTCCACGTGTATAAACAAAGATGATAATTGTGCTGTCAATTCTATCCAATTTCAAATTAGAAAATAAAGAGTAAGTTCAAAATATCAATAGCATAATTTGCCATTGTTCATAATGCGGGGAGCTTCACCACACTACCTGATTACCATGTCAACATAACAAGCATAGATGAAAGGCAAAGAAAATCATTGTATCTATCTTGGATAATGTGCATGGCATGTTGTTCATATCATCAGCCACATTAGTAAGATAAAACAGGAGATGACAAGGTGCAAACGTGGGCTGCTTCACCACACACTGGATTATAGATCCACAAAAACAAGCATACATATAGGGAGTATTAAGTAATGTGCATGGTATGAATAAGGAATTTGGTTTTACAAGTAAAACTTAGAACTTACGATTGTTGCGAACATGCATTTTGGTAGAAACAGCAAACTAAACAGCAGTAAACGATAGGGAGTATGAGCAAATTAAACAGCAGTTGAGGATAAAGGCTTTAGAAGGACTGACCTACATTAATAGTTAACACCGGCTTTATAATGCCCTTCTCCATGTCAAGGGAAGGATAACTCAAGAATTTCAGCACAAAATCTTCTTCATAAGCATTGCCTATACTCTACATTTTCTAGAGAGTAATTATAGATATGATAATACTAGAAGGGATATAGGATAATGAAGATAAGATGCAGATTGATTCTACATAATCAACTACCAATCCCTGGAAGTACAAGCGTTACAGGACAAAATGTACTGTCAAGAGCAATGGGCTACACTTCTGCACTGGCATTGTCTGTGTATTCTACTTGTTGGTAAGATTAAATATAGATCTGATCTTTTTTAGTAAATGGTGGGCGAGGGAGATAAGATGCAGAATGCTACAAAATGAACCAATCCCTCTTCCCATAATACAAGAGTGTTTTGAACACTGGCGTACTATACAAAACGTTCTTATATTATGGGACGGACGGAGTAGTTGTTAATGTAAGTACAGTGATAGACCACATTCAGTCCTTACAAGAGGACTGCAGAGCTAAACCTCTTCAAAAGCATTGGGTTGATTCTAAATTTATGTAAGAGTCCATACGGATCTTATAATATCCACCAAATGGATGATTACGAGGCTATCATGTGTAGTGATGCTACATAATCAAACATCTATGAAAGTATGTATGGTCAGACAAGGCAAGAGGCACTCACAAGAGCAATGCAGTGTGAAGTATAGTTGCGAGATTCTGTGGTCCCTTGAGAATGAATGTTCTTCTCCTAACAGTTTTCGTACAAGTGAGACATTAAGGAAAATGGAGAAATGTACTTCAAATTGTTATGTGATATCATAGACAGTACCTTATGCTGATGCCGAGACCAATGTGTAACAAGATTATTCCAGTCACCGTCGGATATATGTAGCACCGGAGACTTTACAGAAATTTTGGTCAGAGGCTTGCCATCGAAGTGCGCTTGCCTCAGGTAGGAACGATACTTCATCAACGAGTGCTTGAAAAGCGCAACCAACCCTTGCTCGTCATCACAATCCAGTTTGCTCCTCGCCTATTTAAAAGAATGAAAGCTTGTGTCTTTTGTCAGTAGAAACATATGCAGTAATGACCATGAATAACATTAGTACATTCCTTACGCGTAAGTTGTGGAGGAAGACTGGAAATTGTTCTGTGACTGCGGTATAATCTTTCCATGAAGGAAAGATGCGCACAAAGTTCCTGACAACAACATAAGCTTCGTCTTCTAAACTGGGAAGAAATGGAACAGGGGTCCTAGTTGCTGCAATTGGGGCTCTCTCTGGTTCGAAAAGGGATTTGGCAACTGGATTTGGTGTACTTTTTACTGGAATGGGGGTTTTACGTTGTACAGTTGGTGCTATGTCAACTGGCATAATCATACTGTTTGCTGCAGTTGGGGTATGCTGAGTTGGGGCATCAGAAATGACTAGTGTAGTAGGGCTAGAGTCTGCTAGAGTTGGGTTGTTTTGTGGGTCAGGTGATATTGCAACTACACCTAATGGGCTATTTGATTTATCAAGTGCCACTACCTTTTCCAAATACTTTCCTTGTGCTCCTCCACGATCAGCAATCGCCCTCTTCCTTTTGAACGTCTGATACACAAGAACAACATTTGAATGGATAAATATGGTATGATGACATATGGAATATGTACTGAAAATGGATAGGTAGGGCGTATTCACATACACAATGTGTAAACTAAGCTAATGGCAGTTCAACAAAGTAGAAGCAATGCAAAGCATCAGTTGCAAGATATGTGCGAGCAATGTAACCTTGGAAAGTTAGAGCAAGTACCTTGATGGGTGAATAAGATAGGGCATCTTCCTCTGAATCCTCCACTAGGGAACTACATTGACTTAGGTCTCCCTCTAGCTCAGAATTACTGTTAGGATCATATTCTGAGCATGAATCTGTAGGTGGAGAGCGTTTGCATTGCATTGCATCCAGACTTGATTTCAGTCCCTTAATGCCAAGTTTGACAGCCATGGCATTGTTCTGCTTTATTCTTTTCATGCGTGCAAGATCATAATCATTATGATGCTGTTCAGAATCTGAGATTCATGAAAACATAAAAAGTAGTCAGATTATCTATGGAATGCATTGCGGATTCAACTCGGAGAGTGTCTTCCTATAAACCCCTGCATATGCAAAGTTCACCTCCCCAACCATGCTGACCAGACCGCACATGGAGATACGAACCCCTTATGTATCTATAATAGGCAGGCACACATTTCAAAACTGAAGTAGGAACATTAGAATCATATGAAATTCGTATTTGAACAAATATACTAAGCAATTATGAGTGGCATAATGTTTAGCTTCAAGGGTGGAGTGTTGGTAGTGCGACACAAAGCAAGTAGGCAGATTGTATTCCATGTAAAAGATCAAAACCTATGTAAAAGATGGAAATGACACTTTCTTTCTATACAATGCAGTGTTTGTTGCCCACACATGATGGAAGAGATCACATACAGAAATACTATTCACTCATGTCTACGGTTCCAGTATTTAGAAACAGGGTGGTCCACCCTAAAAGAATATTGACAACAAATATGACAAGGCAAGCATAGATGCAGTGAATCAATCATTTACTTGTGAGCTTACCAGGACAAGTATGCAGAATTGTAACTCCAGTAAGAGACCGTCCAAAATCTAAATGAAGAAGTTTGTCTAGCAATTATTGTTTGCAACTACTCGATGTGAATAATTGGATATTATATCGAATTAGTAAGAAAGACAAGTAAAATTGTCAACAAACCTGGCTTGCAGTAGTAATCTGGGTCAATGTCACTACGACCAACAATCCAAAATGACTAGTGTCAGTTCCGTGGGCTGGAGTTTTGAGAACCCTGTGAACTTTAGAGGTACTAAAGATTATCGAAATACATCTGAACCATTAAGTGTAGGTAGCACTAAGCACACAACAAACCCTAATGACAGTCCTGCCTAATGAGTAATGAATCAATTATAAAATGGGTTATGAGGAGTGGCTACTGAGTGTTGAGGACGTATCTCAGGATAAATCGGGTTGGCTTGGTGGGTGCTGCACGCCTGAGCCCTGAACGGACTGGGAAGGTAGGCACGACAGCACGCCCGGGCAGCGGTGACGCAGTTGGGCGAGCGACTCCTGGCCTCCTGTTAGTCAGGCATCTCCTCCTAGAGTCATGACGTCCGGGGACGGCAAGTCGCCGGCGAGGCAGGCGGCTGGGGGCGAGTAGAGATCGGAAGCGCGCAGTAGAACAGAGGGGAATCGGGGCGTGGGACGACCCAAAATCCCAGGGTGGGCCGGCCCACCGTGGGCACCCTATAGAGATACACACCCGCGCGGCCAACATGCATTTTCGAAACTAATTTAGGAACATTTAGCTGACCAATTAAACAACTCTATTTTAATAATATCAGATTCATATTTGAACAACTAAGCTTGTTTAGCTTGATGGGTGGAGTAGTGTTATTATGACACGAAGCACGTATTCTGATCGTATAGTGGTCATAAAAGGGGGAAACTCTAAGCATTATTTTTTAGCAAAAGAGGGTTTCCCCTCCGATTTCTATTAAAGAAACCACCACGGAACCAACATGATCAATTAAACCCTAAGCATGATGAATTAAACCGTATTATGGCCGTGCCATGGCAGATTTGAAGTTGCAAACCAGAGAAATGATATTTAGCATCCATTGTTTGCTTAGAACTAAGAACTAAATTCTAAGAGCTGAAAAAAATTTATAGTAACCAAGTTAAGATCTATTTTCTGGTTGAGATCAAAAAGTTGAGGATATATGAAGTACCACCTCTCTTGCGGCGCCGTGTAGGCATCGGGGGTGCGATGGCTGTCGGTGGCGTTGAAGCAGATCTATGAAGGTAGACAGATGCATTGGGGGATAAGTCCCGTTGCGGTGGAAGAGAAGGTCATGTGAGCGGCCCCGACAAAGAGGACGACGGCGCCGATGAAGCGAGAGGACGCGATGCAAGGCTATTGATCCGTCGCCATGGATGAGAAACGTCCATCTCTAGCAGTGGACGACGCGGTCTTGGTAGGCGCTCCGGCATGGTGGAGGACAGTGGCGATGGATGTGGTGGAGGACGGCGGCGATGGATGGGGTGACGGACGGAGGCTACTGTGGGGATGGGGTGTTCTTGCGCGGACGGTGTATGAATGGGAAAATGGAGGGAGAGGTAGGGGGAACCATGTTTTTGGGACGCGCCTGTCTGAAATATGGGAAAGTTATGAACTTAGCCCCCGTTTAAAATTTGGACGTCTCGTCGGTTGGGGATAGGACGGTAATCTCGCATCTCGCCAATATTTTCCCAGAGCGATTTCGGGCGAGGAGAGCGCGATTGGCGCCCATGGTTGGCGCCGACAGTGTATGAACGGGGCTGACAGGTAGGGTGGTTGTGTCACGTCTGAGTGAAGTTACAAACCTGCCTCTATTGAAAATATTTGCCTACATCAATTTCGGCCGATTCGAGTTTGTTTTGCCGCCCACCGTGTATGAATGGGGAATGGAGGGAGAAATAGAGGTCTTTCGGACGAGCATGAATCAAATGTGTTTTGCCGCCCATGTTTGACTCCCATAGTGTCGGAATGGGCTCAGAGGCGGTCGTGTCACGTCTAATTGAAGTTACTAACCTACCCCCTATTTAGAGCAGTAGAAATCGAGCCCAAACAGTTGGCTTCGGGCAGCCGACGTGGGAGTGGAAATTTTGCCGCTTCTTTCGAATTTTGGGACAATAAGCATCCACGTTTACCCTGGCAACTAAATTCAAATCCATTTTGTATTCCTATATGAATCTTTATAAATCATTCTGTGTATTTTTATATATCTTCAAAAGGACGACAATGATGTATTCCACTGTCATATATGAATATGGTTTACAAATGCCGATACTCAAATTCAGAAGCTAGAATCTAGTTTAAGGTGAATTCGAATATTTGGAACACTTCATGTCCAACTCAAATGTCACACGCAGCATAATGTGTACTCCCATTTAGATATGTACACAAGCGATGTATCAAGATTCAAAAACCAACTCAATTAACGAAGAATGTACAAAACTAACAGACATATAAACACTTATAGAGTATATGGATCAATAATATCAACTAACATACATAAGCCAGGTCGCTGTACTTTTTTTGGCTACAACATCATCCTTTTTTTAGCCAGCATCTTGGCCCTTTCCGATGCATGCCACTTATGGTCCATCTATACTACTACTATTGCTAAATGCACATTCAGCCCGATTGGCATATTTGTAGGTCTAGCACAACAATCCAAATGAAATGTCTCTGAGTCTTATCAATTAATACAGACTTGTGCTCAAATAAAATTACAAACCAAAAAACAAAAAAAAACAATTATTACATGATCTCTAAAACAAATGGTTTGATTGATTACATGAACAGACAACACAAAGGTTATTCAACGATGGAAAGAACATTTCACCTATGATTTACCAAGTAGGAATTTAATTTCCTTTTTTCCTTCAGGACCTTAACAATCTGGTCAGTTTCAGCTTGCTTCATTTTGAAATCCACCAAATATTTAATGGTTGTCTTGAGTACTGCTTGTGATTGTGCTGTCTGCTTCCTCAACATGTCAACTTCATCTCTAAGTGCAGAAGCAGAATCTCTTTCTACCACTAGTTTAGCCTCTAGAGCATCGGCAGTTGGCAATTCATAATGCATGATTGGGCCGGTGCCACTGCTGTGGGATGATGCAATGTCCATGGGGACCTCACCCTTTGATCTTGGGCTAACCTGTTTTGCCATTAAAGTTCCGATTGGATTCAGAAAAGTTGAAGTTAGCAAAACATCTCAACTGGGAGTTATAACAGCAAACCAGTTAAACAAACAAGGAATTAAAGAGTTTCAATTGGATGCTGAAAAGTAGTTATTAACATCATTGTAACCCGTTGTTGCAGCAGCAAAGCAGTTAAACAAACAAGTAGATATTTAAGTTAAGGCAAACATGTAATTCTTAACAGTAAGTATCAAACACATAGATAGGCGCAGTCTACAATATGATTAACAGGCTGTGGCATTATGTAATCAGTAGCAAACTAAATTAAGCCAAGCAACGTAATGGAACAACTTTGCAATAAGTGGCTAACTAAAATTCTGAGAAGCAGGTAACTGAACTTACGCTAGTTCTTTGTACAGGCACACTGCAACTTCTTTTTCGCTTACAAGGTTGTACGAAGGAGTCCATGGCATCAATTGCTTGGATACATAGTCCCAATACTTCTATCTTCCCACACTGCATGGGTAAGTCGAATGGTTAATCTGGTAAGATGGCGCGTCCTTGATATGTTATATGAGGATGTGTAGTCAGACTAGTTGTAGCCACACCCATCACACTGGCTTTTACTGTATATTTTCATGCGATTCCTTTTTGCATATCGAGATCTAAGCAATCTGCAATAGGATGAAAAGGCTGGCATCCTTCACATTATTGGCGAACTCAGTTCATAGAAACAAGCAATTCAACCATTCTGTGGATAAATCAAAAGCGCCACTGGAATATTTTTCACTATCCAATCATACACGCAAAAAGGGGCGACACCACCATAGGGGCTGGTATGGGCGGCCGCCTCAGGTGGCTGGAAAATGTGCACCTAGTTTGAGTCGTCTAGGTTGGCCCACGCTAGTTTTTTTCGTCCCAACGCACGAGCAGGCAATGTAAAAAATGAAGAAAAATGTTTCAATTTGGATGGGACAATAACATAAGTGCAAGGCAGGCCCTATAGCAGGCTCGCAGCCCAAACGAGCGCCTCCCATATCGATCGACAGCAGGAAAAATCCCAATTAATTCGCTCCAGCCTCCAGTCTGGTTCGCTCCTAACCTAGCCGCCACTGGACAGACCAACACAGCACTTCCTCGCGCCCTCGTTGGAGGGCGGTCGCTGGGCTTCAAGCAAACGGAAGGACAAGAAGATGCAGATCCAACCCTGAGTGTAGCCTGTGTGGGAGGCAGCGTCGGCAGCATGGGCATGGCATCGAGCTTGCGCAAACGGACAGTCGCAGCTTGCAAGAGTAGCATGCGCAACGAGCAGGTACATCACATCCCTGATTATATCTAATTCAACTCTTCAATTTCTGGCCAATAGTTAAACATGACGGTGTTGTAAAACTGCTTGTATGTAGGGAATCTATGAGAAAATGAAACCAATTTCTACTTATTTTATAACTCCCCGAATCAATATTGAACTGACTGAATCTGATGTATCTAATCAAGTTTCCGGTACAAACATACAAGCTCATGTTGTTCTTGAGCCTGAAGTGTCTAATGGACAGACTGCTAATGAAGGATTTGATGCAAACATTTTACATGCTCCTGGTGATGAACATATAGTGTCTAATGAGGGATCTAATGCAAGCATTTTGCAAGCTCATTGAAGGATTTAGTGTCTAATGATGATCTACTATGTTGAGAGAGACAGAGATTTGCAGGCATTGATGACAAGCAAATTATAGTGCATTTTCATAGCTTGAGGAAACGTCGAGGCCATCTACCGGAAAGTCCCCGTATGATGACAACATAGCATAAATACTTTTCTAATATGTTGTTTGAAACTATTGGCATACTTGTGCAGGATAGATATATTGATATGCAGTTTGCGCACTGGTTATACGTGCAATTACACTTTGTTATTTTCAGGCAGAGAACGAATAATTCAAGCAGGTAAAGACCATGTTTGTAGTCCTTGTACACCATGTTGCATTTTGTGTTTTTTGGTGCTTGCATCATTTAGTGTTTATATTCTGAACTACTTTGGATCATTAGCTAGTTTTCAAAGTGCATGTAGCTTCACATTTCTCAAGTTATGTTGATTTCCGGAGTGCAAGTGCCTTCGTATTTTTTAAGTTAAATGTTCGCCCCTGGTAACTTGAATACGTGGATCAGGCACTGCACATAAATCATACACGAATGCTAGTACGAATTAAATGAAATGCAGGGACTTACACTAGCTCGTTGTACAGGCTCACTATAGCTCTGCTTGCGCTTGGGATGTTCCATGTACAAGTCCATGTTACCACTTTCTTGGATGTGCAGGACTTGTGCTCCTTGCATCCTCCTCTGCATTTTTGACACGGCAAATGGTTGATCAAATAAGAGGAATCGACCTTGATGTTGTGCCAGTGGACAGATACTTACAAGGTTATACGGGTGTGCAGGATGTGTACCAGATCCCGTAGCGCCATCATGCTTCGCTAAAAAATGGATTTGCTTGTTTAAGATGATATCTCCAGAACAAATAAGAGTTAAAGTCAGAGTTGCATATGCGTGTAAGCTAAGAGAGCAGTGAAAGGATATCCACACATCGTAGGAATAATGCACAAGGGAGTGATGTGTGGATACCTAGTTCGGGCCGGCGTTTGGGCATGCTCGCCTAGATAGAGTGCGGGTCACTTCAGAGCCGTTGAGGGTGATGCGCTGGCGTTGGCTGGCCGCGCACGGATGTAGATTTTGAGTGGCAGCGGAGCTCTACGATGCGGTGGACGAGACCGTTGGTGAAGCCCCAACGGCCTCGGGGGGCAGAGGTGCGACGATGTGCTCAGTGAAGTAGCCCCGGTGAGCTGGGAGACGGTGTCGGTGAAGTGCACCTGATGTGGTGGAACTCGGTGTCTGTGAGGCATGTTGGTTGCGGCGGCTGACGTTGTCGGTGGACCACCCGGTGCGGTGGATGAGGGCATAGATGAGGTAGCTCCGGTGCGGTGGTGAAGCGCGACCGTCGTCTTCGTCATCGTCGTCCGGCACAGAGGTGGGGAACGGTGGGGAAAGAGACGAGACGAGGGGCGATTCGAACTTTGCTTGGGTTGGCGGCGAATTAGGGATTTGAGCAATTTGGGCGCGGAAGGGGACGGTGGAGAAGAGAGATTTTGCAGGGCTGGAATTGGGGCCGCAAGATATTTCAAACCGAAAAGTGGAAGCGTGAACTTATTTTATCATCGTCCTTTTTTGGGGGGGGGGGGTGGCTGGGTGCTACGCGTCCGTCCCACACACGCGACCACCCCGACAGGACTATGCTTCGGTGCCTTAAGGCACTTGCCTTTGTGTCCATGACATGTGGGCCCAACAGGTGGCTGGCCCACATGTCAGTGACCCAAAGGCAGTTGCCTTGAAGGCACCGAAGCAGCGTCCACCCCGACATGACCCTGGTCTGCCTGGTGCACCTAGATTTGAGAATGCAAACGAATCTTCTTTCATTTGCAAATGAATCTGTATGTATTACCATGCCCGTGTTTTCCTTGCAATAATTAGTGATTCGAAACGAGATACTCCCTCCGTTCACTTTTGTAAATCGTTTCAGACAACTTAAAATGAACTGTTTTGCACATTGTTTGAAATATCTTCAAGGTCTTATAAAAGTGAATAGAGGGAGTACTATAAATTAATTAATGAGGAGTTATTTGAAAAAAAATCGAAACGGTACCCACACTAGCGTGGATTAGAGTGTGTGTCACATAATTAGTTATTTGAATTAGAGTGTGTGTCACGTAGTTAGTTATTTTAATTAGAGTGTGTGTCACGTAGCGATCTCCAATTCTAACGTGGATTTCGCATTTCACTGTATCCATGCTACTTTTTTAATACAAATTCATATGTATATGATGAACACCATGGTAGTGAGAAAACTTTTGGATGGATTCAAACATATGACCTACAAAAAAGCACAACAAATTGAGTCAATGTCAACTTTTTGAAACTTAGTATGGCACGAATTCGAAATAATTACCCGTATGCCTAGTCCTCGGTTCAAATCTTACAATGTACACCAAATTGAAACATCATTATTAAGTCTCGTACTATGTACATTCAAATGTTGTTTTTAGCCCCCCCCCCCGCACAAATGCTACATACTTCTTGTATCGGTCAATCTTCCTCTCCTAACCACCTTAGGAAGCTATCGGTTTCCAACACACGTTCATTCTTTCTCTCCGCGTTTCAATCTCTAAGTCTCTCAACTACACAACCCCCTTTTCCACTCTGTTACCAAATGTATTTACCTCACACACCCGCCATTGCACCCCATGCCGAGCTCTCTCTCTCTCTCTCCCCTCACTCTCTCACCCTCTCGCGCTAAATACATGCATTGCCTATCTAGCCCCCCCAACCTCTCATGTGCACGGACGCATGTTGTATATCTAGGTCACTCCCTCGAGACTGTCTCACTCTTACTTCCGCACGGCGGGCCACACTCGCTCAATCTCGCTCTCTTTATCTGAGTCTCGTTTAACCTCGTTTTCTTTCACACACAAATGATATATCTCCCTGTTCGGGCCTCGATCGACACACTCTATACTCTCTCACGCAGATTGTCTATCTAGGTCGGTCCATCCAAGTCGTCACCACTCTTTTGACCTCATGGTGGGCCACGCTCACTCAAGCTCTCCCTCCCTCTCTCTCTCTCTCTCTCTCTCTCTCTCTATCTTTGTATGTCTCGATTGACCTCGCTCTTTCTCGGACAAAAACGATATATCACCATGTTTGAGCCCAATTCAACCTATTCACATTGTATACTCTCTCACGCACATTGTCTATCTAGGTCACTCTCTCCAACCCGTCTCACTCTTTCGATCGCACAGCGACCCTATGTGATCGGTTGACCTTGCTTCCTCCCACGCACAAAATATATCTACATGTATGTGACTGGATCATCTCTCAACCTCTATCTTACAGCCCTCACCCTTGCCAAAAGCTCAATCGGACAATATCCCTCCAGAGCATATATATTTGTTCAATGAATGTCGGACCACACTCACTTTGTCTCTCTATCTATATGTCTCTCGATTGACCTTGCTTTCTCACACCGTATCTTACACACGTTGAAGCTACTACCTCTCCATCCCTCGCAAAGACGGAGCTATTTACATTGCGAGTTGCACTCCAACCTTGGATTAATTTGTGTAGGCATTTATTCCGGTCAGTTTAGATTATATTTTCGTAGCATCCGTCCCATAACTACTGCAAACACCATTGCAACCCACGCAACTCCCCTAGGTTATTTCCCTCTGGCTCGGTCATCGCTCTCTCGCACGTCCTTTCTCGCCTTCAACGTCGCACCATGGTATTATTGAAAAAACTGTGTTGTTCTCTTTAATTATTATAAATAAGCTACAAAACTACACGCCGATAGTCCACTTCGAATGGAACAAATTTTGACCCACAAATTAAAGTGCTACAAACTACACACCGAGGGTCCCACATGTCATGAAGCAAATTGGGACCCATATACAAATTAAAAAATAAAGGACGAGGATCGAACATGCGACCGGGCCTTCAAGCCGCGCGTCAATAGGCAACATACGTAGAATAGCAATGTTTTTTGTACCCCCCTTTGTTAACATAATGTTTTTATATTACCACAGCCTAATTAATGGATAACATGTAATATTATTTTTAGTACTATTCGCCTTCACTTACTGGTGGGTTCCATGTGTGCTCTCTCTCTCTCCTCCCCTTCTGCGTTTAGACGCACGGGGAAATAGGAAGAACTCGCGGGTGATGTTGCGATTGACCATATCTGGACACGTTCACAAGTCACGGCATCAGTTTCACGTACTAGCAGCACTAGTCAGTGTGTACGTGCAATGGACGTTAATTTGGAAGTATATTAAGTGCATGCGGATATTAAGTACTAGGATATTATTTGAGTGTTGTTATGTGATTAGCACTATTTTTGGCATGAAATTAACTGCACGCTAAACGTGTTGAGCGCTCGACATTGAAGCAGTCTAGGTCGCTAGATGACAAGGAATACATGTGGCTTGATGATGTTTTATATTTAATTTGATACGGCTCTAGCAGAACATTCAATCGATCAAACCATAGATTTCGTTCAGTTTGACTCCGACATTAAATTATACGACGATCGATATAAAATAAATGGAAATGATAAACATTCAGATTTTAAGCATGGCAATCCGAACGTTTTTCATGGCAAATTTAGATTACGCGACAGCGGTGGGGGCGTCTCGCGGTGGGAAGCGGCTCCTCTGCCGTGCTCTGTGTGTCGTCAGGCCACTGACCGACGGCGACGGCGGCGTCTTGCACCGTTGTTGGCGTACTCCTGGACGTTGGCCTAGCTTCAAGGAAAGCCAAAATGTTCTGGACTTCGGAGCGAGTTAACTGGCGGGAGGAGGCGACTGGTGTTGGTGCAAGGAAGCGGTCGACAGCGGCCATCAATGCTGCTGAGGGGGCACTCGCACCCGCGCGGGGACATGGGCTGTCAACGGAGCAGCGGAGACATTCATGTGCACGGGCACTGGCACGGGCGCGCACGTCAGTGCACGTGCAGGCGCATGCGCTGGCAGGTGCACGGGCACCGACATGGGTGTGCGCGTCAGTGCACGTGCAGGCGCATGCGCTGGCAGGTGCACGGGCACGTGAAAGTCGGCGAGGACCTCGTGGATCCCCGTGGCATCAAGCTCGGCGACAATGTGCGGCTCCCAGCCCATCAATGCCAAGTGGATGGGCAATGGTGCAGTCGGGGCGACGGGAGCCAGAACGGGAGCGGGGACAGGCGCGGCGTCTTCCCGCAAGGCCAGTTCAAGCTCGTCCCAACGTGCCTTAAGTTCTTGAAACTCTGGCTGGGTGTCTTCCTCAGGAAACTAAAACACTAAGGGTAGACCATCATCATGCGGCATGGCGTACATTTAGGTTAGGCTAGTTGGAGGTAGACGATAGGAGAATCGGAGAGGAAGAGAGAAGATTGTAGTGATACCGGGTAGTGCGGGGTTGATTTTAAACTATGGCGCCAGCGACATTAAAAGTGGGAGCAGTTGGGACGACGGTGGGCGGCGGAACCTGGTAAAAGGGCTCGCCTCCCGGTGAGCCTACACAGCGGTCTGCTCGCACGCCTCCCTGACAGCCGGCGCAGCGGTCTGCTCGTACGCCTCCCGTCGACTCACACGCTTGCTCGGACGGCACCTGCCGATGAGAAGCGGGGACTCGTGGCTGCAGGTAAATGCCCACAGTTTAAATAGTGAAAGTGTTCGCCTTAACATGACAAGTCTTTGTTCCAAAATACCTTGGCTCTTGATTTGTGCAACTTGTCATAAGCAGCTTGTCTCAAATTGAAAAAAAACTTATAAAGTAATATTTGTGCCATATCACATGACCATGCTCATTTTCCAGAATTTATGCTCACTTTTGGATTTTCTGAAATTTAAGATCCAGGATTCGAAACAATATCATAACCTACATCATGCAGTAAATTTTCAAGCCGTACATATGCCCTTTTATATTTCTTAAGAAAGGATTTGGTCAAACATTTTGCTTAGTTAGACTTCAGACAAGTTATAAATGCAGAGTAAAAGGATAATCCCTCCGTACCAGTGCATTGCCTAATATATTAACTCAAGTACTAGGCAGGAACAAACGGGCTCAATTCTGTGCTCATCCTGGTGTAGTAGTAGTAGTACTAGGCAATGCAGTTGACGGGTGACCTTGAAGAGCGGCGACCGAGGGAATTGAACCGTGCTCGGCACGGTAGGTTATGTTGTCTAGTTACTAAAGCATCCCTCCTTTTTTCATCGGTAGTCATTATAGACTGGGGACATGAGGGGAATTTTCTAGGGCTGGAATTCTGGCCGCCAGATATTTCAACTTGAAATGCTGAGGCTCGACTGGTTGGGGTTGCCTAATGTGCGTACCACGCACGCCACCGAAGGACACGAGCCCGGTTTTTATTTTTTATTTTTTTAGGATCAACATGAGCTAAGGTCTGGCTGGTACGCCGTTCGGTCCTACCATTCTAGAATACGAAAGGAACCTTTTAAATTGCCGAACGAATCTATGTGTATTACAATACCCGTATTTTCCTTGCAAATACTAATCTCAACGTGGTAATTGATTTATGATGAGTTGTTGAATTAGAGTGAGTTTGTGATATAGTGATCTCAACGTGGATTTCACATTTCATGGCATCCCTAGTAAGTTTTCCAATGCAAATTCAAATTTAAAAGATGAACAATATGGAGGTGAGAAAACTTTGTATGTATCAAGCATATGACCACACACACACACAGAGATAGATAGACACACACGCATGAACACAACAACAATCCAATAAGTATAGTGCATCTATTTTTCCAGACCATGCATGTATGACCCGAATTCAAAAATACTCCTTCTATTCCTATATATTAGTCATTTAGAGAGTTCAACAAGTGACTACATACGGAGCAAAATGAGTGAATCTAGACTCTAAAATATGTCTATATACATCCGTATGTGCCAGTCCATTTGAAACCTCTAAAAAGACTAATATTTAGGAACGAAGTGAGTAAAATGTAAGACATCCATGGTCCTCAGTTCAATATTTAAAATGAACATGAAACTGAAACATGAATATTAAGTCTAGTACTATAGTACATGCAAATGTTGTGTTTGGGCGGAGCTATGATTGTCGGGGGTCAACCCCTCGACCTTAGATAAAATTGTGGAGCTCTGTTTAGGGTTGTTTAGATTATATTTGTCCCCACCCTCCCAACCACCGATTGGTTGTGCACCCCCACCCCTCCTTCCTGGGAGAATATCATGTTCCCCCATACCTTAGATGCTATATGCCAATACGAGTTGCTTGGAGCTTGTAGATCTGAGATATAGCAGCTCACATGATGTGTCTTAATATTTTTGCAGGAAACCTTGACGAGTATGAGAATTGCACACAATTTGTACAAAAACTACTCAGATGCCCTTTCATCCCATATCCAACAACCTCGAAGCTCGTATCACCATAGTATCTAAGATGAAGGAGGACATCATATTCTCCTGTATGTAAGAATATCATGTGCTACCACACCTTAGATGCTTTGGTGATACAAGCTCTTTGGAGGCGTTGGATTTGTGACCCAACACCTCCTCGGTGGTTCAAATGGTTTTTTGCAGAAAAGCCCCAAAATAGTTCGGCCACTGCTTACAAGCACAAAGACTGCTCAGATGTCATTGGATCTCAGATCAAACGACCTCCAAGCTCGTATCACCGTAGCATCCAAGCTGCGATAGCACCATATGTTTTCTCGCACGGGAGAATATGAGATTCTCCCGCACCGTAGACTCTATGGTGATACGAGTTCACTGAGATCTAACGGCCCACAGTAGGAGGTTTGAATGTTTTTGCAATATACGGCTGATAGTGTTTGGGAAATGCGCAGATAGTACAAGTACTACGCATGTGCCATCTGATCACTGATCATACGACCTAGATGCTCATTTCACTGCAGCGGGTAATTAAGCTACGGAGAGCACCTAATATGAGCAACGGGGAGCCGTTGGATCGAAGATGCAGCGGCACACACGAGGCTTGAATGTTTTATTTGCAAAAAAAACTTTGGAGAGTTTGGAAATTGTGCATAATTACAAAGACTACTCCCAAGCCATTGGATCTCACTTCCAACGGTGTAAAAACTCATATCACCATAGTATCTAAGCTGCGGGGTGGATGTGATATTCTATGCCGGTGTCATTTTTGTTTGTAAACTTGTGAAATACGTGTAACTCATGCCGTTACATGTCTAACCGCGCAAAGTGTTTGTTCAAAAAAAACCATCCTACACTGAAATATCGGAACAACACACGAGGGTCCCACTTTTCATTAATCAAATTTGGACATCAAACTAACAAATCTGAAAGACGAGATTCGAACTGGCAACCTGGACTACAAAGCGTAAGTTGATAGCCTGAAAAAAGAAACGGTTGTTGGCTTTGTCCCATAACTTGATTTTATACAGTACTTGTGTTGAGTAGAGTAGAGGGAGTGCCTTGTCAACACGTGCATGACCATTGTCTCACTTACTGGTGGGTCCCAAGTCTGCGATCTCAATCTCTCTTCTCTCCATCATCTAACCTTTGCACGGGCACACACGAAGAGCGGCGCTAGCTTGCCATGGTTTTATTACAACTAAAAAAGCTTGGAAAATAGAAGAATCGCCTAGAACAAGAGACGTTGTGGCTGGTCGAGACGGAGCTAACCACATCTATCCTTTGTGCCACGTTTGCATGATGAATCTGTGTGGCTAGTGGGGTGTTTTCGACCGACTGGCTGGGTCCCGAGGTCGAACCATAGGTACTACGTCTGAAACAGTATATTTTTACACGCACATTTTTCCTCCGTGCCGAGACGTGGCACACCCTACCGCGCGGTTTCGGGGTCCTCCTGGGTGTGCACGCATATATTCTTCCTGATGTGGGGCGCCCTACCGCGTGTTTTCTGGGTCATCCTCGGTCGTAGGGCCGAAGCAAGTAAATGAGTCGTCAAATCATGAAAGACCACCTTTCCCGCCGAGTACATCAGTGAAGCACGATGGCTAGCTAGTTGGGCTAGTTCGACCGATTAGCTAGGCCGCCGCCACATTTGTTTTTTCACCCCTTTTTTATCTACTTGCCGGCAGGTAAATTTAAATATCCACCGCGGAGTTGCTCTAGTGTATGGGTGCGGCAGGATTTTTAATTTTTTGATTGACGGGAGCAGGCGCGGCAGGATTTTTAATTTTTTGATTGACAGGAGCAGGCGCGGCAGCAATTAGTCAGGATAACTCTGCCCGTAAAACCCACTGCTCCCTGATGTGAGAAGTTGTCGACTGGTGTTTTACCGTGGTGAAAACCAAAAGATTCCCCACTCCTTGGCTGGCTCCCTCCGCCTTCCCGTAGATTGCATTGCCTTTCAGCTGCTTCGCCCCCTTTGCTTCCTCTCCCCATTGCTTCTACCTGGTGCCATGGCGGCGCAGCA
The DNA here is from genome assembly GCF_002162155.2 of Triticum dicoccoides. NCBI lineage: Eukaryota > Viridiplantae > Streptophyta > Magnoliopsida > Poales > Poaceae > Triticum > Triticum dicoccoides. Next base: position 645,979,011 of record NC_041387.1, read on the forward strand.
GATCACAGAGTCCGAGGTGAGGTGCCTGACACAGGAGCTCCATGCCAAGGATGCGGAGCTCAGTGCCAAGGACGTGGAGCTCCATGAGCTCAAGGAGGAGAGGACTGCGATGCTCCTCCGTTATGTGCAGGAGTTCACGGAGCTTCAAAAGTGGAAGGCGTCCACCACAAAGATGCTCACGGCGTCGGCAGCGTTGCTGCAGAAAGCGGGAGATAAGATAGGCCGTCAGGGGAGCCGGGTGGAGCGTGAGCGGGCCAATCGTGATGAGGTCCAGGATCGCCTCAGCCACTTGGTGAACCAAGTTGCCACACACGTGTTGCGGCTGCGTGATGCCTACCGTCGCGCCAGCGCGACGATGTGGACCGTCGAGCTAAACCCGTTCGACCACTCGGTCGACTTCAACGAGCTGCGGCTTTCTGACCTGGTCTCCTTGTTCACCTATATCTCCGAGTTGCTGAGCCGTCTCCGCGCGATGGTGGGGGCTGAGCTGGACAAGGAGGGGTTGCGGGCTGCCGTCGCTGTTGCCGGGCGAATACTTTCAGGGCTCCGTCACCAGAATCCATTCGTGCCATTGGACGCCGTCTTTGACGAGCTAGCTCCCGTCGACCGGGAGTGGGCTCTGCGGGCGGTTGCACCCTGCATCACCAACGTCATGCCCCTCGAGAAGCAGAGGGACTTCGGTGGTGTTTAGGCGCCCTCTGCATGGGCATGTCCATGTCTCGGCGCAACATGACCGTTGGATCAAGCTCAGACGGTGCAGATTAGTCACTGTAGCACAAAGCGTGTGGGTGTGTTTGGTTGCATTCTCATCTCAATATAGTTGTTTCCTCTTCGTGTTATTTTGTCAACCTACTAGTGTGGACTCATGCACCCTTCATGCACTCTGCCAAACACCCAAAAGTGGGTCGACAAGGGAACTTTTGCTCCCATCCCGTGCACCCTTCATACACCCTGCCCAACACTATTCGCGCTTCATATGGTTCATGTTTCGTGGAGTATTGTAGCACCGTACTCTCCGTGCGTTGCGGACCTAGTTCTGTTAACATTGATCTCACCGTTCATTCTTGACCGGACAGTCGAAAAAGCGGTACTATGTTGCATATAGGAGTAGTTGACATGCGCACAACATCATTTGTTATCGTCATATCTTACTACACTAGCAACAAGATTGTGTAGTACTGACGTATGAACCACTGCACATGCCTAGTAGTAGGAGCACTGTGTATGTTCAAGTGTCTGCCGTGTTTCGCACTCCTCCATCGTAAGAGTGGAAACGCTTGCTGTAATCATTTTTTTCTTCATAAAAACAGTGGACACGCTCTACCGTGCGGATCCTCCTCCAACCATGCACTAAATTACTCACTTTCGCCGACGTGTGGGACAGCCAGCACCTGGGTCCACCTGCCATGCACTAAATTACTCTGTAGGAGAGTGACGGTAGACTACCCCGATCGAACCGCCGCAGTAATGCCCAATGAGCCGTCAAATCACAAAACCCCCTCCTTTCCAGCAGTAAGTTGGACGGACAAAGCAACCATCATTTCACTCTTCTCTCTCAGCTTCCTTTCTTGAAGAAGACCCCCACTCGCTTCGCTTCTCCCTCATCTCGTTCCTCCTTTCACTCTTCTCTCTCAGCTTCCTCTCTTGGATGGATGCCGGAGCACCGGACAACGTGATGTCTATGGCTCTGGCCAAAACCGTCGAGGCTCATGGTATGAAGAAGCGCAAGCACCCCCTCCGAGACTACCACAGACAAGCTCAAAGCCATCGCCCTGTCCAAGCCCCCCTCTCCAGGATCCCTCATTAAGCAAGTCCAGGTAATGTCTCTTGTTGACGATCTTTTTCTCGATCTTGATCGTGTTTTTTCATCTAACACACAGTACTAGTACTGGTAGTACAACTTTCTGGCGATCTTGCATGTGATTTTAGTGTGCCAAATGACGGTTCTAAATTCCTCTTGTGACCAAAACATGCGAGAGGTTGACACTGATTTCTTATAGATTACTTTCAACTACTCCCTCTGTCCCAAATTTCTTGTCTAAGATTTGTCTAGATACGGATGTATGTCTAGATACGGATGTATCTAATACTAAAATGTGACTTGATACATCCGTATCTAGACAAATCTAAGACAAGAATTTTGGGACGGAGGGACTACTTTTAAGAGGGTATATTTGCCTCAGTAACTTGTGTTATGGATATTGCAAGTAATCCCTCTGCTCTCATGCCTTTGAAGACATGTTCTAGCGTCTTTGTTCACTCATTTTTGTGCGTATATGTAGTCATATATGGAGTATAATATCGAAAATCATCTTATATTTCTGAACGGAGGTGGTAATAAAATATGGTTTCTGTTTGAATTAGAACCAGGTCCGCGGTGGAGATGAAGTTCTCAAAGTCATGCCGTGTAAACTGGAAGACCTGATGATGAGTTCTACTGGTGAACTACCAACTGTTGTGTCCTTGTCGCCACGTTTCCTGAACTAGTGTTTTCATGTAGCATTGTTGTCAGGCATGTTCTCGAGGTTGTACTTGACCACAACAATTTCCTGGCTGTGCCTTCGATTACAAAGGGCCTGGTTCTTGTAAAGCTTCCCAACAAATCTGATGCGACATGTCTTCATCATCATGTTTATGAGTGGAAAGACCACTCTGTTAGGTTCTCTAAGGTTGACAAGATTGTGATGGTGCATGTAGACATCTCACACAAAGTCCATGGCCTAGTCAGTTATGCGGGGTTCATCCCATAGGTTGGTGGCAAGAAATAGTCTGCAGAGTTTAGTTAGTGCAACTTTGCTTGTTTGTAGTAAGTACTATTGTTCAGTACTTGATTTGTCTTTGTGAACCATGTGTTGTTTATTAGTACTGCCGCTTTTGGTGTGTGGTCAGTCCTGAGAACGGTCTATGTTAATGTCTGTCCACTCACTTCACTCTGTATATTTTGAAGTATCCAGATCATATTTTTGTGAGGATGGTTTATCAATTATGGTTCCACTCCAATATATGTATGCATTGCAGGGTTTCTCGCACACACTAGGATTTCCAGTCCCATGGATGTTCGGTCCATACGATTTGTCACGACCTTTGGACTGTCCTGCTTGTGGGAGTATGTGGGACCCCTGCATGCCACACTTAGTTGGACGATCAATCTTCTGTTTAGTACTTCAACATAGTGATCTCCTGGTAAGGATTCACTCATGTCACATCAAGTAAATCTTATTGATTTACTGTCTAAATCTTATTGATTTAATGTCATGTTTTCTTTCTTTCCCTACAATTTTACGATGCAGGTTTTGCCATGTGACATTCATCACAGAATAAACCGTTTGGTTTGCTCTACGATGGCTATTTTTGCAGGTTTCACTTCTTATGTCATGTCAGTAACAAAGGCACTGTCCATCTCTTATATTACTAAAAAAATTGGATCAGTCTGTTGTCTGAGTACAACCTGAATCCCTATGATGAACTGCAGTTTGGTTTACCAAAAATGTCACAATTAGTCCTTCTCGCATTTAAAACAAATGAAGAAAAAAACTGGATCAGGGTCACGGATCCTAGTCAAGTTAGAAAGCTGATCATAGCAGACTAGACACGATCACCGCTATCTCGCACATCGGTGCCACCTTCAGCAACGGATCGAGCACTCGCAGTTGCTCTAGCACTGACAGCGGCAGCAGCTCAGTCTGATCCAGCTGAGGATTGGGCACCGACCGCGTCAGCGGATCAGTCTGATCTACCGGAGGATCAGGCATCAACACCAGCACCTGTTCCGACACCGGCACTAGCTCTACAAGGAGCACCATCTCCGGCAGCAGCAGCGGATTCGGCACCTACACCAACACTTGCACTTGCATCTGCTCCGGCCTGTGCAGTTGCACCGGCAACAGACTGGGCTGCAGTTCGCACTTCATATACCAAAGTCCTTCCAAAAATTGACATGTCCACCTTCTTGGTAAGCATTAGCCGCCCAAGTGCTTCATTCTTTTTTATTTCCATGTTGTTTCACATGATTCACTGTGTTGATCTAACTGTTTGGGTATGTCTTCTTGTTTGCAAACGGAGAATTCCTAGAGCAACGAGGGAGTCATTCAACAATCTAGGCGACCGCGGCCAAGTTTCTCTTACCATGCGCAGCCTTGGTGTGAATGAACCTGCTCAATATACCGTAAGTACAAAGGATGGTCGCATGATGATTGATGCTAAAGGATGGTCAAGGTTCAAATCTAAATCATATCTTGCGGTAGGGGATGATGTCAAAATCGAACTTTCTCAGCAAGGAGAGCTGGTCCAAATCAACTTTGAAATTCTTCAGTAGCAGCACGCAACTGCCGAACTGATCTATCCTCCAAGTGATTTTGATGTAATAATCTGGCATGGTCAAACAAGTGTCCTGTGTGTATAAGTAGTACGACAGTATTATTTATCACATGGTATCTCACTGATAGAATTGCAACTTTGATTGCTGGTTAGGAATCGTCGTTCGATTTCATTCCAACAGCTGGCGTGCTTTATTCAATTTTGTGTATTCGCCTTGCGACAGCATCTAAAACCAGCCGTAACGATCGCTTGCAATATGAAAAGCGTTGAGGTGGAACACATGGGCCCCCAAACATGCAGGGTCGGCCTGCGGCCCAAAGTCCAGAACCGTGAGCCTATATGAGTATTATATTCTCAGCCGAACCCCCATAAAAAGCTGAACCCCCATAGTGCCCATGCGTTGCAGAGGGAGTATATTTCTCGGCAAGGTGAGCCTGTCTGTGATATAAAAGATTTGTATATTTCTTTACAGAGGGAGTATCTCTCTATCAAAATATATATTTATGTGTAACTAGTTACTCCTGTCTTTCTACTTCCTTTCGCTGATATGTGGGGCAACTGGCAACGGGGTCCACGTGACATATGCACAAATTAGAGTGCAGAACTTCACGGTAGACACACCCCGGTCATAGCGCCACAGTAATGCCCAATGAGCCGTAAAATCACAACCCCCCCCCCCCTTTCCAGCTTTAGGAGTAAGCTGGACGGACGACGCGGCAATATTTCACTGGGCCTGAATCCCCTTCTCCCTCGTCTGCTTGTTCAGAGAAAACCCCCTCTCGGTGATTGCATAGGGTTTTCTCATGGAGAACCAGGTACGAATTCTTCATCCATCCCCGATAAATCCAAGTCCCTTGGTCGTAGGTAATCCTAGGATGGCAGCCGCCGCCGTTGATGTATTTTTCTTCCTACTGAATCTAGTGTGTTTTATTTACAGTGCCCAAAGTGCGTGGACCCCACAGGTTTCTGCGCCCTCGGCGAGATGCCATGCTTGTTCCTTCTCATTATAACACAACATTTTGAAGCACGCAGAGTATGTTCCTAGAATCCTCTTTCCTATCCGGGAGGGTGGGGGTTTTCTGAACATGCTGTGTTCTCATATTATTTTTCCTACAGTGTATTACTTGCTCTGCCAGAACACATGTACTCAAGATGCTTGGCCTTGCCATAACTGAATACATGAGTTTAATGGTCACAATGAAGACAAGCCATGGATATGAGTTCCGAGTTTGGTTCATGAACCAAGAAGATCGCTGCTTTTTTTATGGCCGAACTTGGATAAACTTTGTCAAGTGTTACAGACTGAAAGTTGGCGCACGAATGTTGATGGAAATAGCAGAACCTGGTCTCATCTTCACTGCGATCTTCCACCCCGACGTCGTTCCAATTGTTCATCCATGTTAGTTTTGTATCTGGTTCTTGCTTGTTGCCTCGATTACTTCTTAATCCACCTATTATGTCTAACTAATCACAATTTAACTTTAGAAGTAGCAACGAATCTCTCACGAAGATGCTACTTCTAACTAATATTTTCTTATAATTGGTGGCACGTGTAGGTTTTTTCAGAGTTAAGCAGTCTGCTCATTTGTTACTCTGTAATAACTCGGCTGTTACTGATGGCACTGAAGTTGACTGGATTGACATCCACAAGTTCCTACACTTTATTGATCATCTTGTGGTCCTTGTGGGGCGTTTCCATGGTGGAAGGCCACGTGGGATATGTGTGCCACTGCTGCACTCGTTGAACAGGTCCAACTGTGTCGAGAAACTTATGGTATGAGTTGTTTTCTATTATATATGTTATTCGTAAACTATTGCTTATACACAATTTTACAACTGTGATCTTCTTGAAATAGGAACTGCCCAGTTCTATTGTTCCTATACAGATGCCTGACCATGGTCGGGTCAGACTTGCGCTTGGTCACAACATGATGTTTATGTCGACCTATTCAATTCCCCTTGGAGGTGAAACGATACTTATTCATGGGTGGTCTCAAATAATGAAGGCCCGTCCATCTTGGAGAATAGGACAGAAGATTATGTTCATGCTTTTCCATGGCTCTAAAGCGAATATCCTGTTTAATGACCATGTTGCGAGATGAAGCCGCTTTCAGAAGGTTGTGGATGCGCGGGGTGGCACCTGGGTCTTGTCCTGGGGCTTGGCGGCCTCACCCTTGGTTAACTATAGGCAAAGTAGCACTGTTCAAGGCGTGCTTTGTACGGTTGAACCTGTATAAGTACTCATACTGCTTTCAGCTTTGGTTGTTAAGTGCCCCTGCTGGTTTCAGTTAAAGTTGTTAAGTACTCCTGTTGCTTTTACAGTCTGCCGTGTTTCTTCAGTCCTATCTTCCACCAGCTGCCAAAACCAAACGAGCGCCGGCGGGGCCGCCTGCTTCCGCCTCCCACGGCTGGCTGCGCCTCAGCGCACGCATCGCCGCCCCACCGTCTCCTAAATCATTAACGCCGACGTCCTCCGCGCACTTTGGTGCGCTCGCCGCGGCGCCGCCCTCTCGCATTGTCAACATGGTTAACAAACAACAGGAATCGGCATAAGTACGTGGAGAGGATGACAGTAGGGGCCCACCACGTCAGCGTATGGAAAAATAAAATGCTTCCTCCTAGTGTTTTCCTCACATCTGGGACCCATGACATTGTGAGCGTATATAGTCAATAGACAAGAGAATAGCTCAAGATCGGCTGACACTTGGGACGTAGCTACTCGAGCAGTATTTTTTTTTGTTATTGTTGAGATGGAGCAGGGTTTGAACTGGGCTGTGACCCGTCTAGCCCAGGCTTATATTTTGTGTTCACCATGTGACCAGCCTAGCTATTTTTTCTTTGTGAAAATGAGCCCAGTTTTTTTTTCCGAAGAATATCCAATCCCGGCCTACTTATTTTTCTGTGCCCTGATGGGCCGCAACTCTTTCAAGACGCCTGCAAATCTTGAAAGTAATATGAAATGGGTTGTAAATATAAAAACAGATGACAAATTGGCAATTACTTTATAATTTCTGATTTTTTTTTCAGATTTTCAGATTCCCATTTCACTGGGCATTAACCTAATTTAAATATATCTTCAAAGTACTTTAAATCTGGCTCGACATTTCGGTATTAAAAATAGTTTGGAACCCACAGAAATATTGGAAATTGGCCCTGGCCAACCAAAAAAAACGATTGCAATAAATTGCATAAGAAGTTGCCATGAGCTATATATAAATTATTAAAAAAAGAGGGAGTGGTCTGACTTGTGGGCCTATTTAGTTGACGCGTATGCAAGATTTTTGTAGTTAATATATACGTCAACAAACGATTCTAGCAGACGTAACCGTTGGATGTCAATCCAACGGCCGTCATGTTTCTTCAATCTCCGATATTCTTGCTCCAGCCGCCAAAGCAGCGCCGGCGGGACCGCCTGCTCCAGCCGCCAAAGCAGCGCCGGCGGGACCGCCTGCTCCTGCCTCCCATGGCCGGCTGTGCTACCGCGCAGGCCTCAGCGCCCCCTACTACTCCCACCGCTGGCCAGGGCATCCCTCTACTCACCCACACCCCCTGTTATTCTGCGGCAACGGCAGCCTCACACCCCAGCCGAACCGGTGAACCCTCGTACTCTTCTCCGCACGGGCTTCCACTGTCGCGTCTTCACCTTGCTAGGCCTCGCCGTCGTCCACCACCGTGTTGCTCTTGGCGCGGCATGGTCAATGTGGTCAACGACCGACTTCTATCAGAAGAGTACTGTACGTGGAGAGGCTGACAGTTGGGTCCACGGCAGCCACAAGGAAGTGCCTCCTTATTTCGTGGAAAATAATTATTCCTCCACCTGACAGCAGGGACCCACCGGACGGGCCACCAGTATTTCGCGAAAAAAATGTTTCCCCCTGACTGCTGGGACCCACCGGACGGGCCGCCGTATTTCGTGAAAAAAACGTTCCCCCCGCTGTTAGCTCGGACCCACCGGAAGTGCTTCCTTATTACGCACAAAAAAATGAATACTCCCCCTGCTAGCTGGAACCCAGCATAGTGGCAGGCTGACTTGTGGGCCTACCAAGTTGATGGGGACGGAGGGCTTTGTCAACTTAGTCAATATGAACGATTCTAGCTCCTGTTACCATACAATGTTCATCCGACGGCCATAGTGCTTCTTCAACCTCTGGTCTTCTTGCTCCAGCTGCCCAAACCAGTGCCGGTCGTGCTGCCTACTCCTGCCTCCCGTGGCCGGCTGTGATGCCGCGGAGGCCTCACCGCCCCCCTACTATTCGCACCGCTGGCCAGGCCATCCCTCTACTCACCCACACCCCCTGTTATTCTGCGGCGACAGCAGCCTAACACCGCAGCCGAACAAGTGAACCCTCATACTCCTCTCCGCGTGGGCATCCACTGCTGCGTCTTTCCCGGCTCCGAGTCGTCCCCTTCCTAGGCCTCACCGTCGTCCACCGCCGTGTTGCTCTCGGCATGGCGTGGTCATCATGGTCAAGGAGCGACTTCCATCGGATGTGGACTGTACGTGGAGAGGCTGACAGCTGGGTCCACGGCCGCAGCAAGGAAGTGCCTCCTTATTACGCGCATAAAAGTTATTCCTCCACCTGACAGCGGGGACCCACCGGATGGGCCACTGTATTTCACAAAAATAACTTTTCCCCCTGACTGCTGGGACCCACTAGCTACATCTTCGCACGCAAGGAAGTGCATCGGGGCAAAAAAAATGATTCGCCCCCCTGACTGCTAGGGCCCACCAGCGACATGTTCGCATGCAAGGAAGTGCCTGACAGTCGGGACCCACCTGGTCGATGTGTACGTAGTGTTGTAATTCTGGTCGCGAACGTGTACGTACATATATACTGGTGGATGTAGAGGCGCGCACGTGTCGTTGTAGAGGCGCGCACGTAGCATGTACACGTACGTACATCGGCCAGGGTGCAAGAAAGAAAATACGGCCACGTATGTGTACATACGGGCGGGGTCTCGAACGCCTACTCGCACATACGTACAACGAGGGCTCATGTGCATGGCTGGGTCAGAACGGAGAAACAGCGTCGTCGTCGTGTTCATTGGGAGGCAAAGGAATGCGTCATGTTCATCGGGAGGCAATGGAACGCGTGGGAGCCAACCGGCTGGGTCGGAACGGAATGTGTGGTCGTGTTCATCGGGAGGGCTTGGACGGAACAGGCGATGGAAATGAGGCCTGGCGTACCGCAGAATGGAGGAAACATACCTCCTACGGTCAAAATGGGGGTCCTGTTGATCGGGAGGGGTGTGGCGTACCGCAAAACGGAGGAAACGGACCTCCTACGGTCGAAACAGGGGTCCTGTTAATCGGGAGGGGTGTGGCGTACCCCAAAATGGAGGAAACGGACCTCCTACGGTCGAAATGGGGGTCCTGTTGATCGGGAGGGGTGTGGCGTACTGCAAAACGGACGAAACGGACTTGTGTTGGAGCGCTACGGTCGAAACGGGGGTCCTGTTCATC
>NC_041387.1:645989120-646003806 GCF_002162155.2 Triticum dicoccoides
ACGGGGTCCTGTTCAACCACCCCTCCACGGGCAACCCACCACCGTCTACTGTTCATCCAGCCCTCTACACCACGGGGTCCTGTTCAACCACCCCTCCACGGGCACCCCTCCACCGTCTACTGTTCATCCAGCCCTCCACACCACGGGGTCCTATTCAACCACCCCTCCACCGGCACCCCTTCATCATCTACTGTTCATCCAGCCCTCCACACCACTCGGTCCTGTTCATCGAGAGGCAACGCCACCGCTCACTGTTCATCCAAACACCCCCCACAACACTCACTATTCATCCAATCGATCGACTTCGGTTAGCAGTAGTAGTGAAGGAATCGCTCGATCGGGTTCAGTTAACAGCCAACGATCGATCGCTCGGGTTCAGTAACGCGTAGCCTGCAGTGCAATCGCTGGGGTTCAGTTAGAGCCAACACCTCGAACACACGCGCGTACCTTAGGATAGAAACGCGCATCGCTCGGCCCCCGACCTCCCACCGTAAGCGGGAACTCCCTGAAATTTTCCTCCCCCTCGCTTCTACCATGGTTTTTGCCGTCATGGACAGCTCAAAGAATGTCATGCAGCTGCGTCTCTGGCCCGCCCAGGACGAAAAGCCCACCACATCTATGATGATACCGGGTTTTGTCACAATTATCGTCACAGAAGTGTCATATGTATGACAGAAAAAATGATGGCGAAGGAAATGCTCTTCAAGTAACAAAGACCAACATAGGGAATCTGAGGAAAAGATGATTGTTGCAGGGGTCACTCCAAAAACAGGTTGGCCCGCCAGGTGCAGGTCTTGGTTTTATGCACATGGGGGCAAGGTGGACGCAAAGACAGGGGAGATTATTGAATAGGCAAGTCTTAAAGAAGCCTCGAATGCTTTACTTGTTGCCATAGAAGAGGCTCGAATAGGGGCATTCCATCCTGAGAGAGAGAATGACAAGGTTACATGTTCCCTCAAGAATCCCGAACACCCAGGATGAACACGGGGAAAAGGCATTGTTCCGTGGGTTGAGGGGTTTGCGGACTGGAATGACACTTACAGAAGCCGTGTAATCAAGAAGAAGCGGGATGCAGACAAGAAGAATCAGGATGCATACGGGCTTGAAAAGGTTCAATCAAAGAACGCGGAGTTGCAACACGCTTTCATGCGGCGGCAGGAGAAGATCGACAAACTTAGCCCGCAAAGGGTGTCTCAGCAGGAGCAACCAGCTGATCTAGCATTTGATAGTACCATCCCATCTATGCCGAAAACCAGCATGGGTTCCATGAGGGGTCCCGGCTGATACTGCACTGCTGGCTCACTACCCCGTGGATGATATCAAAGGGACGACAACTTGTGAGCTATACATGAAACTGAAGAATCCATAAAGGTGGCGATCGGCTTCGCTTCACCGAATCCACCTGAAGCAACCATCCATGGCAATCCGATTCCAGCTAGCTATGCTCGTGTCGGGGTGGATGGAGTTCTGTACGGATATGACTCACTATAGCTTGACTTTCCTAGAGGTCAAGCGGAGCAGGCACAGGGAGAAGTCGTACGTGGTCTCAGTGTATGGAGAAATGAATGCATCGTCTTTCCAAACTAGGCGCCAAGGCCACCGACTCCTCCAAGTACGCCGCATCAGCCGACTCCTCCTCCAAGTTCGCCGTGTCAGCCGACTCAAGCCCACCCCGAGACGGAGCCCAGTGTGGCTCCACAATATCAATCTCTGCAGCGTCAGTGGACTCCCAAGAGAAAGGGGTCACCAAAGAAGAAACTCGAGCCTCCTACCAAAAATAATTTGGCTTACGAGATGACTAAGGAGGAAACCAGTGCCCAAGTGGATGAGGAAGTGAAGGCCCATTTTGCTAAAAAGAAATGCCCCGCCACCAAAGGCGAAAATACCTGAGAAAGTCATACAACCTTTTGTGGATCTTTCTAAACCAGCACCTGTGGAGAGAGGGCGAACAGACTATGAATGCTCTATTAGCAAGTCATTTCATGAACAAAAAACTAAGGAGTCGATCCTTATAGGTCATAATAAAAGCGAGAAAATTTTCCCCAGCTCAAAGAACAGGCAATGTAATCGACCCCACCCCCCCACCCCCCAGTCAAGGTAAGTACCGATAAGCTGGTAACCGACGTCAACGCTCTTGCTAAAGAAACGGATCTCACTATTGGGCAACTCCTAGGCACCGAGGATCTCCCAATGGCTACTGAATTTGCATGGAAATATGTCCACGGGAAGCCTCTGGTCAAGACTGAGGCGGTCCCGCTTGTATAAACGCCAGATTGCATGACTGGTTCCTGAGAGAAATATAAGTCTGGGAGAGAGCGTCATGGTGAAAGTCAAGCCTGAGCATTACTTCAATTCCAAGGATGTGTGGATTGAGTTTCCAGAAATTTTTCAGTAATTCAATCAAGACACACTCGACAAATGTATCGTCAGTTTCTATTGTCTGTAAATGATTTCTTTTTTTAATTTAAGTATCTAGCTCAGCTCGTTCATTGCCTGTAATTATCCTCACTATATTTATTTGTGTGGTATTATGTAGAATGAATATTTTTGAATTGAAAAGTGGGGCAGTCTATGGCATTGGGCTCATTTGACCCAAATACTGTTAATGAAGCTATGTTAATTAAACACAAAGATGACACAGAGACCAACTTACTAATCTCTTTTAAGAAACTAAATGCCAAACCAGAAATACTATTTCCTTACAACTTCAAGTCAGTGTTACTACTTGTACTACAAATTCTATTTTGCTTACTTGATGTTAAGTGTAGTTGATCAGTTATGTATGCCCACTTATACAAACGTGTGCGCAGTTTTCACTGGATCCTGCTAATCATTAGAGTTGACGAGGAAACTATTGAAGTACTGGACTCACGAAGTAAAGATCCTGAATCATACAAAAACATGGTTTTGATGCTCGATAGTTAATTTGAATCATTATCGCACTATATCTGCCTCTTTTGTTCATTTCCTGATATCAAGTAATTAATAACTCATTTATTCATTTTTCTTTGCCGGGCAGGGTTTGAAAAAAGTTCATCAAAGAGGTTGTTGGTGCATGGGAACCACACCTTAAATGGCAAAAGTCCAAGGTAATTAAGTAGTACTAGCTATTTATGTCTGCGCATCTCTTTAATTCTAGTTTCAATACCATTATTATACTTGATTACTATCTAATTGAATTCTATTCTCGTTAAGTGCATGTAGCAGGGAACTGGGAATAATTTATGTGCATACTACGTTTGCCAGAACATTCGCTTTATGACCGAAAGGAGCAGAAGTGCAAGACATCTTTGGGTACGTAAACAGTATTCACAATTTTTTTTATCCCGCACAATCTAATAAATATACAGACAACTAATATATTTATGTAGATCTCCTTCTTTAAAGATGATGGAGATGTGGGATAGCCTCCTACCAAAGGACCGCATAACAACACTTCAAGAGGAAATTTCGGGATTTTTGCTTGAGCATTTCATAGCTCCCGGCCGAGAATACCACTACACCTAATGACTGCATGTAATTATCTGCAAATTGTAGGAGAAACCGTATATACCAAATTGTATGTGTGTGTGTGTGTTGTGTGCGTGTGTGTGTGTGTGGTATTAGGAGAAATTCTATTATATATGCATGATGTGTACAATATGTAGTAGCGTAAAATATGTTTGGAATGAAAAAGAATTAAATGAAAATCACAAAATGAAAAGGAGAAATAAAAAATAAATCATAAACCCTTAAACCTTTAGTCCCGGTTGGTGGCACCAACCGGGACAAAAGGTCCCCAGCCCCCGGCGTGCGCTGCCGGCCACGTGGAAGGGATTTAGTCCTGGGTCGTGGCCAATCGGGAATAAAAGGTGGGGGCCTTTTGTCCTAATTTATTAGTTCCGGTTGATGACCCGGGACTAAAGGACTTTCCAAACCGGGACTAATGCCCATTTCTCCACTAGTGATCCTCCAACCTCACAGCACACGTACCTTGGGGAATTTGGGGTTGGGAGTATGTACTCCTAGGAGTACTAACCTATTTTCCTTTATATATATGTTTAAGCGATCAGCAATATCCAACTTGATTTCCCAATGGCCTGGATTTGAATGGATATCCCGTGAAGTGGTAACTTTGACAGGAATCGGATTATCCGATAGAAGTATTGCCTGCTGAAGATAGAGAGTTGAAGCTATGCGAGAAGCAAGCAGGAGGCCTTTGGTTTCAGCAGGAAGAGGGGAGTTGACCGCGTCACTAAAAGCCATGATCATAACATTTAATTTGTGGCCATCCTGTTCATACCAATCTGTGTAGAAGGTTGAAGAGAAAAAAACCTGCAATTTTCAAATCAGTTTTGATGGTGCTTCCTACGGGAGGCACTCTGAGTGATGTTGAGTTAATCTGTTGTTCATTATTTTCCTCATGATGATGGTCTCCGTTGACCTGTTCTTCTACCTTTTGTACCTCTATAAGAGCATCAGTACTAGTAGCAAAGAGAACCTGCGAGGGGCGCCCCTGTTTCCTCCCAAAACGCCTATCATTCATGTTCTTCCAAAGACATCAAAGGAAGATCATTAAGAAGCATGTGGAAACGTGGGGATGACCTGAAGTCAATATAGCCTAGATAATTGCTTGTACCGTCCTGTAATGTTGAACAAAAAATTCTGACCTGAGAAACCAAGGAATAGAGAACTATATAATTTTAGCAAAGTGGCAAGAGAAAAAAACGAATATCATCTTCCTCAGCACCACAAGTTGAGCAGAATTTGCTTATATGAATGTTGTACCTACCCGCTCTAGTACCTGTGGGGAGAGTGTTGGGAAACGTTGCATGGAAAACAAAAAATATGTACGCACATACAAGATCTATCCATGAAGATGCATAGCAACGAGAGGGGAGAGTGTGTCTATTAAGCGGAAGAGTTTGACAACGCGGTTGGTGTAGTCGAACATTCTTCGCGATCTAATGGATCAAGTACCGAACGTATGACACCTCCGCGTTCAGCACACATTCAGCTCAGTGGCGTCCATGCCTTCTTGATCCAACCAGACGACGAGGTAGTGAATGAGTTCCGACAGCACGACGGCATGGTGACAGTGATGGTGAAGTTATCTCCACTGGGCTTCTCCTAAGCACTATAAAAATATGACCGGGGTTGTAAACGGTGGAGGGGGGCACCGCACACGGCTAAAACAATGTTGTGTCTTGTGCTAGATGCCCCTCCCACATATATATAGGTGGGGATGGAGAGAACAACTAAGAGGCGCCCCCAAGTAGGACGAATCCTACTTGGGGTCTTCCCCCAAGTGGCGCCCCCATCCTTATTTGGAGTGCGGGAGGAAGGAAGGAGGAGGTGGCACCCCCTCCCCTTTCCTTTCACTCCTGGGGAGGGAAAGGCAGGAGGGGCCAACCCTCCCCTTTCCTTCCTCTAGGGCCAGCCAGCCATGGGAAGGGGCGCATCAGCCCCTTTGTGGGCTGGTCTGTCCCCCCCCCTTTGGCCCATAAGGCCCATACACTTGCTGGGGGTGCCCGGTACCCCTTCCGGTGACCCGATGAGTATCAGGTGCACTCCGAAACTATTCTGGTGTCCGAATACCATCGTCCTATATAACAATATTAACCTCTCGACCATTTCGAGACTCCTCGTCATGTCCGTGATCTCATCCGATACTCCAAACAACATTCGATCATCAAATCAATATAACTCATATAACAATATATCGTCAACGAACGTTAAGCGTGCGGACCCTACGGGTTTGAGAACTATCTAGACATGAACGAGTCACCTCTTCGGTCAATAACCAATAGCGGAACATGGATGCCCAGATTGGCTCCTACATATTCTACAAAGATATTTATCGGTCAAACCGTTATGACAACATACGTAATTCCCTTTGTCAATTGGTATGTTACTTGCCCGAGATTCGATCGTCGGTATCTCTATACCTAGTTCAATCTCATTACCGTCAAGTCTCTTTACTCGTTCCGTAATACAACATCTCATAACTAACTCATTAGTCATTTTCTTGCAAGGCTTTTTATGATGTGTATTATCGAGAAGGCCCAGAGATACCTCTCCGATACTCGGAGTGACAAATCATAATATTGATCTATGCCAACTCAACAAACACCTTCGGAGACACCTGTAGAGCATCTTTATGATCACCCAGTTACTTGTGACGTTTGATAGCACACAAGGCATTCCTTCGGTATTCGGGAGTTGCATAATCTCGTAGTCGAAGAAATATGTATTTGACATGAAGAAAGCAATCACTACAAGAAATATGTCAACCTGTGACCACCACTATTGGTCATTGAAAGGTCAAAAATTTCCATTTACGACCTTTTTGTGACCAAAAACAGAAGGTCAAAAGCTGGCCGTCGTAAACTGACTATAGCGACCTTTCTTCTGGAATGGTCAAAGACGTTTACGACCAAAATATTCCTACTGTGGTGTTTTGGTCACTAGCAACCTCCCCAAGCCACGTAGGCATCCAGCGTGGCAAGCTGATGTGGCACAAGATTCAGCCCGGTCCAATTCGGTTTTCTACATGGGCCGAGCCCATTAATTCAGCCTTTCTATATTTTTTTTCGTGTCAATTTTTGGTCGATTTCATGGGCCTAGCCCAACGTTGTAGCCTTTTTTATTGTTGTCCCATGGCCTTTTATTATTTATTGCTTTCATGGGTCCCACTTGTCATGATCATCTCTCAAATTGGTCCCACATGTCAGAAATGTACAAATTTGACAGATTATTTTCATAAGTGGACCCATTGGTCAAGTTTCCATTTCACAAGTTTTCAGATCACATACATAATCAAAAAGAGCACATAAATTTCATCAAATATACCACTAAATAAATCTATTACAATCTTTATAACACATATATGCTACAATATGCTACTCTTTACTAAGTAGAACTTGACGGCTTCACACTTGCTTCACACTTCACACTTGAGCATCTGTAAAAGAGGAACAACCACAAATTTAAATCTCAATTGCAGTATAGGCCATATGCAGAAGCAGTTCAAAGTCGAAACAACATCAATTAAAAACACGCGCACAGAAACATAGGAGTCAAAATGCAGTATAGGACCAGGACAAGGAAACTCCTGTTATCAAATCAACACACAGCTTGTAGCAAAACAGCAATAGAATACATTATAACGAGAGTAAGCTTGAATCAAACAGCACAGAAACATGTGTATATCTCATGTGAGCATCATGCTGTGGTTTTATTAAACAATGATACAGCAACAGAATACAATATCTTTAATGCAAATTATGGTACTTGTAGCAAAACTGCATAAGCTTTGAATTTTCAAAGAATAAGTTCGAAAGAAAGTATAGCAGTGTGTAAGCTCAGGTTACCTGGGTTGTCGACCAGAGGTGCCTTCCACTTTGCCCTTGTTGTTCAGGTTCTTGACATTCTGAATACACAGAAATCTCAGCTCAGAACTTGTAATACACATCGCTGCTTGTCTAAGCAAATAGACTACCTAGTCATATTGCCATGAGATAGTTCATGGTGTACCTTTTGTTTCCATGGCCCCTTGAACTAGTTTTGAATGGTTGGAGTTGTCCATTTCCCATCTTATACAATCTGCACCTTCAAATAGAACAAATATATGTCAAACATAGATGAGCAGAAAATACCAACTAATCAACGAAAAAACTAACGTGCAGATAGTACTCAAAGAAATCAAAGAGGAAGGAAACAAGACATCTGCTTTGCTAGCTAGGAGTAGGTAAACTGAAACATGAGCATGTTGGCCTAACGTTGTCGTAACAGCCGGATGGGATGAAGCGTCGTTCTAAATAAAAGGAAAGGCGGCGGAGAGGCTAGTGCATCGTCCGATGCGCTTGCCTGCCTCGGAGATGAAGGCAAGACTAGCGGAATTTGGCTGCCATCAATTAGTTGAGCAATAAGATTGGTTAGTCTAGCAAGCATATTAATGTTTGAACGATTCAGCATTGATAAGGTTTTTACAACAAACATGTTGGCATCATGAGGCTGGCACATGCCGGATCCAGACACAGACAAGCAACAAGACCCCCACCCACTACTAAGAAGTAGAGCATCTAACAGAACTGTGAGAGATGAAGCAAGCAAGGGGAGGCCAGCAATTCAGTTTGCCAGGAGCAGTAACAGGTTGGATAAGAATTGGGAGGCCGACAATTTCAGTCAATGGCAATAGAAAAGCTGCAGCAGGCTCTCCGTGAAAAACAAAGAGGCCAGCTCTGTATCTGTTGTTTTTCACAACTTCACACAGATTATATGCACAACATGTCAACTTATCCGAAGCAAGCAACAGAGTATTTGGGACCAAAGCAATGTCTGCATTCTAATAGTAGTACAAATTAAGCAAAGACACCATAGCAGAATGGAAGCTCCAAACTGATGTTGCACAAATTTGAAGAGATGAACACGTACAGAGCATATGCATCCATTCTACTATACTACAAAATGAACCAAAGACAAGATGCATTCAAGAAGCATTCATCCATAGCAGGACAGAAGCAAGACAAACTGTTGCTCCACACAGTCAGTCGCTATCAGCTACTGCTCCATACAAGACACCAAAGACAAGTTAGCAACGGCCAGTTTATCGCGCATGAAACAAAAGCACTCCCTCGGAACAGGGCATATGTAGAGTGCGGGGAAACAGAGTAAGCCGTATGTAGAAATGAAAGAACAATAAGCAATCTAACAACATTATTATCTTTCCAGCATGAATATGTGAGCACATACTAAGTAGCATCAGCAGAAGATTAACTGAAATGACACTCCAGAAGATAAACTGAAATTACAAGGAACTACTCTCTGCTTTGACAATAGAAGGTATACTCACACATTTATATTATATTGTTGGTACAGGAAATATGCCATAAAGCATATAAGCATAGACACAAGATACATAGGCTACTAATCGACTTCCAAAGCTATTTACAAATAAGCAAGGCCTCATTCCCACTGTAGAAATCATCAAAGGTGGATGGTTTTTCTGTGCTCGCATAAAATTCTTTTCAGATTTGTATCCATAAGACAAAGCAGTAGTAATTCAGTTTGCAACACTATAGATTGCTCTGAAAGTGGACCACAAACTGTACATAATTAGGACAACCGGCAAACAAATGAAGATGTACAACGTTTGTAACAGCAAAGTTAGGAGCAGAAATGTGTAATGTTATCGGTTGTAAAAGCAAAGTTAGGAGCATATAAGCAAACAGGTGCCAACCCAAGTTTCTACTGGTAAAGCAAGCATCACTAATGCAATGTGTAATGTTATCGGAGGAGGGGCCGAATGCCCATACTTCTCTGTGAGGTTGGGATCGCCAAAAGGGTTGGAATCGTTGGAGTAGCCCGACACCGCGTTGGCCTTCATCTTCTTGGCCACCTTCTCCGCCTGCAGAAGCAGCACCATCGACAAACAAGTTAGCAACGGAAACCCTAGGCGCGGGGCAGGAAGGCAGCCGAGTGAAAACCCCCACCTTCTTCTGCGCCTTCTTGGACATGTACTCCAGGATCTGCTCCTCGGTGACGCCCCCGTGCTTGGCGCTCCCGCTCCGCCTCCTTCGGCGGTCCCCGGAGTCGGAGCCGGAGCCGGACGCCTGCGAATCGCTCGCGCTGCTGGAGGAGGAGGAGGAGGAGGAGGACGGGGCGGCCTTGCGGTGGCTCCTGCGACGGTGGAGGCTCCGGCCCCGGCGTGGCGAGCCACCGGAGTCGGAGTCGGAGTCCGAGTCGGACGGCGACCGCCGCCGCCGCCGCCGCCGCCGCGACGAGCTCCGGCTGCCCTCGGCGTCGCGCTCCTTCCTAGGCATGTCGGCTACGGGAGGGAAAGGCGGCTGGTCGTGGAGATTTGGCGTGCCGATGGAGCCGAGCCGATTAACTGAACGAACAAATTGGGGCTGGCTGTTGGGTCGATCCAGAGATCCAGAGAGGAGGAGAGGAGGAGGAGTCGTGTGTTGGAGGGTTGGAGGGGGATCGATCCATATGGATCTCGCCGGACAGAGGGCGCCAGAGGTGGTGGCGGATTGGAGGGGATCGATCCATATGGATCTCGCCGGACAGAGGGCGCCGGAGGTGGTGGCGGACAGAGGGCGCCGGAGGTGGCGGCGTCCAGGGAGGGGTGGAGCGCTAGGGTTCGAGAGAGAGAGAGAGGAGGGCACGAGGGGTTGGATGCGGTTTGGTGCATGGGAGGGAGTGCGGGCTGTGGGTTGGGCGATGTTGGTGAGACAGGCGGGCCGTCGGATCAGGAGCATCCGATGCTGATTAGGCACGATCCGCGTGAGATGCTCCTGGACCAATCAGAACACAGTATATCAGTACTACATTTTTTGACGATCTAAATTGGTCGTAATCGACTAAAAGTAAGGTGCTAAATCATATTGGCTATTTTATGATCTGAAAAATAAAAATAAAAATAAAATACCTTCTCATGTTTCATCAAATTTGACCTTAGTTTTCAGGAATAATGACAAATCGAAATAAGACAAATATCTTTTAAAAGAGTTAGGAGAAATTAGTTTTTCAAATCATTTTCCACTTTTAAAGTGTCCAAAATGAGTTTTTTTGTGAAGGACATACTATATATTTGTTGTAAAATTTTACCAAATCAATTTTCTACAATAATAGGCCATATATGATGCACAACTGCCAAATAGTTGAGTGTCCAAAGCTTTTATCCACCTCTCGTGAAAAAGACAAATATCCGTCGATTCAGTTGGAAGCGGGTCAAATTTGAACTGTAGCTACCTTGTAGTTTGCTCTTTATTTTTTCCAAAAATCATTTCTAGGTAAATAAGTATCTATTTAATCATAGAAACACCAAAAAAATTCCAAGATTCAACCACTAGCTAGGAACGGTCAAGCCCGCCGTTTTGACCGCATTTTGAAACGGGCATAAAAAATTCAAAAAAATCAAAAATATGGAAAACCTTCGATTTGTGTCATTATATATGACCAAGTTTCCAGGAAAAATAATAAACTTGTAATATGGAAATTATTTTAAAAAAGTGTTCTCACAAATGAGCTATCATGCGTGAAGATTCATGGCTTTCAAGCCAAATGATCAATCTTATGGCCACATTCATGGCATAGTTTGTTCAAATGATCTCATATTATGCACAAGGGTGCATATTGGAATTCCAAACAATGTTGCCTAAGGGAGTTTTCACTTTCTTTGCACGAAAAAACCATTTTTCATTTTCCGAGTGCCCAAAAGGAGGTTTTTTTGTGAAGGACCTACCGAATAATTGTTGCAAAATTGGACCAAATCAATTTTCTAAAATACTAGGACATATTTAATGCACAATTGAAAAAATGGTTGGGTGCAAAAAGTTTTGATCCACCTCTCGTGAAAAAGACAAATTTCCGCCGATTCAGCTGGAAACGGGTCAAATTTGAACTGAAGCTGCCTCATAGTTTGCTATTTATTTTTTCCAAAAATAATTTCTAGGTACATAAGTATCTATTTAATCAGAGAAACACCAAAAAAATTCCAAGATTCAACCACTAGCTAGGAACGGTCATTCCCGCCGTTTTGACCGCATTTTGAAACGGGCATAAAAAATTCAAAAAAATCAAAAAACTGCGAAACCTTCGCATTGTGTCATTATACGTGACCAAGTTTCCAGGAAAAATAATAAACTTGTAATACGGAAATTATTTTAAAAAAGTGTTCTTAGAAATGAGCTATCATGCGTGAAGATTCATGGCTTTCAAGCCAAATGATCAATCTTATGGCCACATTCATTGCATAGTTTGTTCAAATGATCTCATATTGTGCACAAGGGTACATCTTGGAATTTCAAACAATGTTGCCTAAGGAAGTTTTAATTTTCTTTGCACGGAAATTTCATTTTTCATTTTCCGAGTGCCCAAAAGGAGGTTTTTTTGTGAAGGAACTACCAAATAATTGTTGAAAAAATGGACCAAATCAATTTTATAAAATACTAGGACATATTTAATGCACTATTGACAAAATGGTTGGGTGAAAAAAGTTTTGATCCACCTCTAGTGAAAAAGACAAATTTCCGTCGATTCAGCTGGAAGCGGGTCAAATTTGAACTGCAGCTGCCTCATAGTTTGCTATTTATTTTTTCCAAAAATCATTTCTAGGTACATAAGTATCTATTTAATCAGAGAAACATCAAAAGTTTTCCAAGATTCAACCACTAGCATGGAACGGTCAAGCCCGCCGTTTTGATCGCATTTTGAAACGGGCATAAAAAATTCAAAAAAATTCAAAAAATTGGAAAACCTTCGCATTGTGTCATTATATGTGACCAAGTTTCCAGGAAAAATAATAAACTTGTAATACGGTAATTATTTAAAAAAAGTGTTCTCAGAAATGAGCTATCAAGTGTGAAGATTCATGGCTTTCAAGCCAAACGATCAATCTTATGGCCACATTCATGGCATAGTTTGTTCAAATGATCTCATATTGTGCACAAGGGTGCATATTGGAATGGCAAACAATGTTGCCTAAGGAAGTTTTTATTTTCTTTGAACGAAAAAACCATTTTCCATTTTTCGAGTGCCCAAAAGGAGGTTTTTTTTGTGATGGACCTCCAAAATAAGGGTTGCAAAATTGGACCAAATCATTTTTCTAAAATACTAGAACATATTAATGCACAATTGACAAAATGGTTGGGTGTAAAAAGTTTTGATCCACCTCTCGTGAAAAAGACAAATTTTCGCCGATTCAGCTGGAAGCGGGTCAAATTTGAACTGCAGCTGCCTCATAGTTTGCTATTTATTTTATCCAAAAATCATTTCTAGTTACATAAGTACCTATTTAATCATAAATACATGGTATGGTGGCGATACGTCGAGGTTTGGGTGGTGACCGAGGCCCCCAACTCTAGAGCGTGTAAACTCGCATGCCCGCCGCATGGTCACCGCGTGACCGTGGCATTGCCATGTGTTCTGGGCGGTCTAGGCATGTCTAGTGGGTTGGGCACTCCCCAGGTAGGTGCTAGGAAGAAAATTACAACATAAGATTCTCACGAGGAGACCGATCGATGCTCAAACATGAATTAGCAGCCAAGTGTTTGATTAGCGGTACGGGAAATGTACATGGCTAATGGGCGTGAGTTTTGGCTGAGGATGATCAGTTACTAAGAAGACCGTCTTCACAAGTTTTCAGCTCAAAAGGAGGAGTCTAGGTGGTACTTGCTTTGCAAGCTACCACACTGGACATAAATACGAATGTTGAAGCTCAGCTCAAAATAATGAATGGATTGAGCTGGCATTTGGTGGAGGATGGTTATTTGGGCATAGGAAAGCACTGTAGAAAATGGATACTATTTGGAGATGCCAAAGTGGTACTTCCTTCACAAAATGTTGTTTTGAACAGAATAGGAAAATGAATATTTTTGAATTATTTTTGAACTAGGCAAGGAAGGTTTTTACATATTTGACAAAGATATGACCCAAATAATTTATGAGATTTTTTGGGGAATTTTGGGAATTACAGAAATATAGGTTGCTTCACAACCTAGGGCAAAACTGCCACATGGACATGACACATAGGCAAAACTGATGAGGTGGCGCCTAGTCATAGCAACCCACCACAATTTACAAGGCTATGACCATCTATATTGGTCGTTAACAACTAGAAATAAGGCAGCGGACTAGCGCTGCTTTTCTTTATGACCATTTCGTGTAAGGAAATTATGACCTTTCTGACCAAAATGGTCGCAATGGTTTAGGGTTTGGAGCCCCTCGAACAGCTTTTGACCAATTGGTCTCAAATGGTCATAAATCTATGACCAATTCTTCCAGGGTCACTGATAGAAGGTCATAAGTTGACATATTTCTTGTAGTGAATAGCAATAAACTGAACGATCATCTTCGTCCGCCCCGGTAACCATATCTCGCTCTCTGTTATTGTAGATTGTAGTTGTTCTTAGTTACTATACTTTCACATTAGCAATATTTTGTTATTGTAGTAAAAGTTAATGGCTTTTGTTAGCAATATCTTGTTAGTGTAGTAAAATTTTGTTATAGGATGTAGCATTGAATCATTCTAATTAGACGTCTCAAATTTGATGGCTTGTGGTAGAGGATACATACTGCATATTGGTGAACATATAGTATCATATTTTATTCATGATGCAGATATTCATAATGTGTGCCAATGTTTTCGCGGAACGTCGGTTAACTTCCGTTTCGCTTAATTTCTGACATGCAATATGTCCAATTTCTAGCAAAGGTCATGCCGATTTTTTCCGTAATTTTTTTAACTTCTTTTAGACGAGCCACTTAATATTTTTTTCCTTCCAGTGGACAATACTAACCCTTAATCCACACACTGATATGTGAGTTTCTTTAAGAGGAGGACACCGACTGTTATCGTAGGGGTCGTCCTTCTTCTTCTCTTCCTCTTAGACCTTGATAAAGTAGGAGGAGAAGGTGAAGGACGACCATCACCGACAGTTGAAATAACAGTGAGTGCATGAGTGTAAACCATATATACAACCACTTGAGAGATGAAAAAGAGGCATCACCGACAGGCAAAATAACAGTGAGTGGGTGAGGGTACACCATATATACAGGAACTTGAGAGATGGACCGACTGTTATCGTAGGGGGTCATTATTCTCCCTCTTCCTGTTTTATTTGAGATTGCATGCTAACTACTACCTCTATAAACTTTTATAGGATCCTTTTGGTCAACAAAAGTTATGCAAACTGGACAC
>NC_041387.1:646004078-646043203 GCF_002162155.2 Triticum dicoccoides
GACTATTAACTAAGTTGTTGGGACTTGATTAACATGAACTGTTCGTGTGAGCGAAAGGTAAAACTAATGAAGCCGACAATGGATGTTGTTAATGCATCCATGAGGTAGCCATTAATCCTAGCTAGCTAGATGGCCTGAGCCGTCAGGCACCAACGCGTGCATAGCCACATATAGAAAAAAGATCGATGGATCTTTACCAGCAAACAAATAGAGTACTAGAGTACTCCTACTAGCTAGAGCATCACAATGTCTATGGTGCGGCGTCCATATGCTGAGTTGCCAAGCTGACGTGCATGTCTTGTGACCGTACGTCAGGTCCCATCTCCATTTCACCTATCTGAGGTAGATAGCTACTCTCAACTTGTCCGGTTCCTAGTTTCTACACAGAT
This sequence comes from Triticum dicoccoides, assembly GCF_002162155.2. Taxonomy (NCBI): domain Eukaryota; kingdom Viridiplantae; phylum Streptophyta; class Magnoliopsida; order Poales; family Poaceae; genus Triticum; species Triticum dicoccoides. Next base: position 646,004,468 of record NC_041387.1, read on the forward strand.
GGCCAGATGGGCATACTGCATACAGCACTACTCGAAGATGGGATGTCTTTTGTCCACTTACTGGGTGGGTTACCGGCAGTGTAGGTGGACGTTGCCATTGCTGTTCGCTGTGTGGGGATCGATACCGATCGCTGATCAGCTACTAGTGATTGGTCTAGGTCAGGGGCCCTCGTCGTTCGTTGTCACTTGTCACTGTCTCATGTGGCACGTCCAAGCCGAAGAAAGAGGCTCGGGGAGCGAATATCAATTAATTTTATATCTGGCCTTCATTAAAAGCATCTTCGAAAAATTACAAAAGGTCGCTAAAAATAATTCTTCTAGGCCTCTCAGTCTTAAGGGCGTGCACCTGACACTACAATGCTTAAAAAATTATTTTCCATTGCATATATTTCAATAATATTTATATTCCAATTTCAAAGTCAAATGTAACATATGGTCAAAACAAACTAAAATTATAGATAAAACATGAAGGTACATGAAGAAACTATTTTACCGAACTCTTTCGAGAGTAAACCAATGGGCACCGGGGTGGAGGAGGCCACGCCGGCGGACTAGGATTGCGCCATGGTGCACGATGGGCTACAATACCTCGAGTTAGCCGTCACACAGAAAGCATGTTAACAACCTTGGTGCACAGCGGTCATGAGGTGCCACGGGATGGGGAGGCGCACACATGCGGGGAGGGAAGACACGCATTGGTGGATGCATTGGTGAGGTGGGGTTGTAGACCAGTTGTGGCGGTCCGGTTTAGAGGGCCCTTCCTCGTACATATGTAGCCTAGTAAAAAGCTAGGCCCACGCCCACCCCACCCAGTTGTGAGACTGATCATGGACCGCATTCATTTTTCCTGGGTTTCTAATGGGGGAAACGGGCTTCCAACAATGGCCCACCAGCCATCGAAGCACTTGAGTAGAGGTTGCGAGGCCATAGGCAAATACCTGTTCTAGCATGCCTAGGAGCTTGGAGCAGGACTGGAATATACTTGCCTTTTTGTTGTGTGTGGCTAACTCATCTACGGAGACGAGAAGTGCATGCATGGATGTGGTTTTGACATAAGCATTATGTCGGCGTTCTGGATATGGGGGTACCCAGACTTGTCTGCCTGCGGCCCACTGTGTGGCTCCATCAACGGCCGGGTACGGCCCGGCTTCAGAATCAACAACTCAAGACCCTCGCGAGGGGCCAAGCCTGGTGAGGTGGACGACTCCAAGACCTCCAAAGGAAACGGCCTCCTCAGGCTGGCTCCCGAGGGGCAGAGACTTCTATGCAAGGTGCGCCTCACGAGGCTCAGCTGACGTGAGCCATGACGACTAAGGCCAGGCGGGCGCCAGCAGGCTCAGAGTACCAGTTTCCTCTTTGGTGCAAAGGAGGCAAGCAGCCGGCACGGTGTCCCGAGGAATCAGCCAAAGGTTTTTATTCCGGTGCAACAAGACCAAGACCGCCAGGACTGCAGGACGGAGGTCATCGCCGAGCCCACCGCAGTGTCACGACCAGAGGCTTTTCGTAGGCGACGACCACTTTAGTCCGGATAGGATGTACTTCTTGCCCCCCTTCAAATCCGACCGTTGTGGTATCCCTTCCCCCAACATTTGGGAAGAGGACCAAGGCCACTATAAATAGGACTTAGCCACCACCATGGAAGGGGGTCGCATCCAGAAGGAAAGAGTAGAACGAGAGGGACGGATACTCACTCGACCACCTCGCTAGCTCACCCGAGCTCAAGAACACCTCACCTCCCGAGGCTTGTTCATCCACTGTACTATTTCATCCTCAGCCCCTCAAGGCAATCCACCAAAATGCTGGAGGAGGGTATTACACCGCAAGGTGGTCCGAACCAGGATAAACCGTTGTGTCTCTCTGTCCCTTTGAGCTCGACGCCCTAGGCTTAGAGGATCGCGATTACGCAGGCTGGGTAGGTTCAGATCTCCGCACGCACCCCAGAGTTCGAACCTATCAAGGGTTTGCGGAACCCGAAATCTGACATTTGGCGTGCCAGCTAGGGGTGTGTCGGAGATCCGCTGCTCTGTCCGCCACATCACGCCGCCGGCTTCAATGGCAGGTGCTCCTTCGTCAACTCGGCCGTCACGCGCCTTCGAGGGAGCCGAGGGGCTCCGCGCTTTCACCCCCGCCTTGCGACGGGTGGAGTGGCCACCCAAGTTCAGGTCGGATATGCCTCCACGCTATGACGGCGCTGCGGACCCGGCCGCCTTCCTCCAAGCGTACGAGGAGGCAGCTTGGGCGGCTGGCGGAGACGACAAGGTGAAGGCCAACTGGCTCCCCATGGCCCTCGTAGGCTCACCACGCAACTCAACTTGCCGGAGTCCTCTGTGGCCTCCTGGGAGGAGCTACGCGGCCTCTTCATCACACACTTCGTGGCGCCAGTGCCCTCCGTCGTTGCAGCTCTCCTAGGCGGCTCGCAAGCACCACCCTCTGACCGGCACATCAAGCAGCTCTACCGCCAAGTGAGCGCCTCCCAGGTGAGCTCGGGGCCCCCTCCGGGCTAGGCGGCACCTAAGGCTGACCTCGCCTTCAGCCCAGAAGATCATCCCGCGACCACGGCGGGAGCGAGCACGCTCCCGATACTCTGCACCCCCACCATCTGCAACGTGGCAGTCACCAAGACCCTCATCGACGGCGGAGCCGACCTCAACATGCTCTCTGCGGAGGCATTCAGCTTCTTGCACGTGCCCCCCGACCGGCTCCGCCCCACCAAGCCCTTCTCCGAGGTCGGCAATGGCTTCACCAGCCCCTTGGGGCAGATCCCCCTTGCCGTCACCTTCGGGACTCACGACAACTACCAGAGTGAGCTCATCGACTTCCACATCGCCCGGATCGACCTGCTATACAACGCCATCCTTGGGTACCCGGCCCTGGCCAAGTTCATGGTAGCAACTCATCCGGACTACACCCTCATGAAGATTCCAGGTAGCAGCGGTGTCCTCAGAGTGGCAGGGGACACCAAGGACGTGCTGCAGGCCCTCAAGCTTGTTAGGGAACATTGCAGAAAATAAAAAAATTCCTACGGTTTCACCAAGATCCATCTATGAGTTCATCTAAGCAATGAGTGAAAGGATAGATGCATCTACATACCACTTTGTAGATCGCGAGCGGAAGCGTTCAAAAGAACGGGGTTGAGGTAGTCGTTCTCATCGTGATCCTATCACCGGAGATCCTAGCGCCGAACGGACAGCACCTCCGCGTTCAACACACGTACGGTCAGCGTGACGTCTCCTTCGTCTTGATCCAGCAAGGGGGAAGGAGAGGTTGATGAAGATCCAGCAGCACGACGGCGTGGTGGTGGATGCAGCAGGACTCCGGCAGGGCTTCGCCAAGCTATTGCAGGAGGAGGAAGAGGTGTAGCAGGGGGAGGGAGGCGCCAAGACTCAGGGTGCGGCTGCCCTCCCTCCCCCCCTCCTTTATATAGGCCCTCAGGGGTGGGCGCCGGCCCTGGAGATCCAATCTCCCAAGGTGGGCGGCGGCCAGGGGGGTGGAGTGCCCCCCAAGGCAAGTGGTGCGCCTCCCCCCCTAGGGTTTCCCACTTCAGCCCACGGGGCCCTCCGGGATAGGTGGCCCCACCCGGTGAACCCCGGGACCCTTCCGGTGGTCCCGGTACAATACCGGGTGACCCCGAAACTTTCCCGATGGCCGAAACAGCACTTCCTATATATAATTCTTTACCTCCGGACCATTCCGAAACTCCTCGTGATGTCCAGGATCTCATCCGGGACTCCGAACAACATTCGGTTTGCTGCATACTCATATTCATACAACCCTAGCGTCACCGAACCTTAAGTGTGTAGACCCTACGGGTTCGGGAGACATGCAGACATGACCGAGACGGCTCTCCGGTCAATAACCAACAACGGGATCTGGATACTCATGTTGGCTCCCACATACTCCTCGATGATCTCATCGGATGAACCATGATGTCGAGAATTCAATCAACCTCGTATACAATTCCCTTTGTCAAACGATACGTTACTTACCCGAGACTCGATCGTCGGTATCCCAATACCTTGTTCAGTCTCGTTACCGGCAAGTCACTTTACTCGTACCGTAATGCATGATCCCGTGACCAAACACTTGGTCACTTTGAGCTCATTATGATGATGCATTATCGAGTGGGCCCAGATTTACCTCTCCGTCATACGGAGTGACAAATCCCAGTCTCGATCCGTGTCAACCCAACAGACACTTTCGGAGATACCTGTAGTGCACCTTTATAGTCACCCAGTTACGTTGTGACGTTTGGTGCACCCAAAGCACTCCTACGGTGTCCGGGAGTTACACGATCTCATGGTCTAAGGAAAAGATACTTGACATTGGAAAAGCTCTAGCAAAACAAACTACACGATCTTGTGCTATGCTTAGGATTGGGTCTTGTCCATCACATCATTCTCCTAATGATGTGATCCCGTTATCAACGACATCCAATATCCATAGTCAGGAAACCATGACTATCTGTTGATCAACTAGCTAGTCAACTAGAGGCTTACTAGGGACATATTATGGTCTATGTATTCACACGTGTATTACGATTTCCAGATAATACAATTATAGCATGAATAAAGACAATTATCATGAACAAGGAAATATAATAATAATCCTTTTATTATTACCTCTAGGGCATATTTCCAACAGTCTCCCACTTGCACTACAGTCAATAATCTAGTTACGTTGTGATGAATTGAACACCCATAGAGTTCTGGTGTTGATCATGTTTTGCTCGCTAAAGAGGTTTAGTCAACGGATCTGTGACATTCAGATCCGTATGTACTTTGCAAATATCTATGTCTCCATCTTGAACATTTTCACGGATGGAGTTGAAACGACGCTTGATGTGCCTGGTCTTCTTGTGAAACCTGGGCTCCTTGGCAAGGGCAATAGCTCCAGTGTTGTCACAGAAGAGTTTGATCGGCCCCAACACATTGGGTATGACTCCTAGGTCGGCGATGAACTCCTTCACCCATATTGCTTCATGCGCTGCCTCCGAGGCTGCCATGTACTCCACTTCACATGTAGATCCCGCCACGATGCTCTGCTTGCAGCTGCACCAGCTTACTGCTCCACCATTCAACATATACACGTATCCGGTTTGTGACTTAGAGTCATCCAGATCTGTGTCAAAGCTAGCGTCAACGTAACCCTTTACGACGAGCTCTTCGTCACCTCCATCAACTAGAAACATGTCCTTTGTCCTTTTCAGGTACTTCAGGATATTCTTGACCGCTGTCCAGTGTTGCTTGCCGGGATTACTTTGGTACCTTCCTACCAAACTTACGGCAAGGTTTACATCAGGTCTGGTACACAGCATGGCATACATAATATATCCTATGGCTGAAGCATAGGGGATGACACTCATCTCTTATTTATCTTTTTGCCGTGGTCGGGCATTGAGCCGAGCTCAATCTCACACCTTGTAATACAGGCAAGAACCCTTTCTTGGATTGATCCATTTTGAACTTCTTCAAAATCTTATCAAGGTATGTGCTTTGTGAAAGACCTATGAGGCGTCTCGATCTATCCCTATAGATCTTGATGCCTAATATGTAAGCAGCTTCTCCAAGGTCCTTCATTGAAAAACACTTATTCAAGTAGGCTTTAATGCTGTCCAAAAGTTCTATATCATTTCCCATCAAAAGTATGTCATCTACATATAATATGAGAAATGCTACAGAGCTCCCACTCCCTTTCTTGTAAACGCAGGCTTCTCCATAAGTCTGCATAAACCCAAATGCTTTGATCATCTCATCAAAGCGAATGTTCCAACTCCGAGATGCTTGCACCAGCCCATAAATGGATCGCTGGAGCTTGCATACTTTGTTAGCATTCTTAGGATCGACAAAACCCTCCGGCTGCATCATATACAGTTCTTCCTTAAGATGCCCATTAAAGAATGGCGTTTTGACGTCCATCTGCCATATCTCATAATCATAGTATGCGGCAATTGCTAACATGATTCGGACAGACTTCAGCTTCGCTACGGGTGAGAATGTCTCATCGTAGTCAACCCCTTGAACTTGTCGATAACCCTTAGCGACAAGTCGAGCTTTATAGATGGTAATATTACCATCCGCGTCCGTCTTCTTCTTAAAGATCCATTTGTTTTCTATCGCTCGCCGATCATCGGGCAAGTCTGTCAAAGTCCATACTATGTTTTCATACATGGATTCTATCTCGGATTGCATGGCTTCAAGCCATTTGTTGGAATCTGGGCCCTCCATCGCTTCTTCATAGTTCGAAGGTTCACCGTTGTCTAACAACATGATTTCCAGGACAGGGTTGCCATACCACTCTAGTGTGGAACGTGTCCTTGTGGACCTACGAGATTCAGTAGCAACTTGATCCGAAGAACCTTGATCATCATCATTAATTTCCTCTCCAGTTGGTGTAGGCACCACAGGAACATTTTCCTGAGCTGCACTACTTTCCGGTTCAAGAGGTAGTACTTCATCGAGTTCTACTTTCCTCCCACTTACTTCTTTCGAGAGAAACTCTTTTTCCAGAAAGGATCCGTTCTTGGCAACAAAGGTCTTGCCCTCGGATCTTAAGTAGAAGGTATACCCAATGGTTTCCTTAGGGTATCCTATGTAGACGCATTTTTTCGACTTGGGTTCGAGCTTTTCAGGTTGTAGTTTCTTGACATAAGCATCGCATCCCCAAACTTTTAGAAACGGCAACTTAGGTTTCTTCCCAAACCATAATTCATATGGTGTTGTCTCAATGGATTTAGACGGTGCCCTATTTAAAGTGAATGTAGCTGTCTCTAGAGCGTATCCCCAAAATGATAGCGGTAAATCGGTAAGAGACATCATAGACCGCACCATATCCAATAGAGTGCGATTGCGACGCTCGGACACACCGTTACGCTGAGGTGTTCCAGGCGGCGTGAGTTGTGAAACAATTCCACATTTCCTTAAGTGCGTACCAAATCCATGACTTAAATATTCTCCTCCACGATATGATCGTAGGAACTTTATCTTTCGGTCACGTTGATTCTCTACCTCATTCTGAAATTCCATGAACTTTTCAATCGTCTCAGACTTGTGTTTCATCAAGTAGACATACCCATATCTACTCAAGTCATCAGTGAGAGTGAGAACATAACTATATCCTCCGCGAGCCTCAACGCTCATTGGACCACACACATCGGTATGTATGATTTCCAATAAGTTGGTTGCTCGCTCCATTGTTCCGGAGAACGGAGTCTTGGTCATTTTGCCCATGAGGCATGGTTTGCATGTGTCAAATGATTCATAATCGAGAGACTCTAAAAGTCCATCAGCATGGAGCTTCTTCATGCGCTTGACACCAATGTGACCAAGGCGGCAGTGCCACAAGTATGTGGGACTATTGTTATCAACTTTACATCTTTTGGTATTTACACTATGAATATGTGTAATATTACGTTCGAGATTCATTAAGAATAAACCATTGACCATTGGGGCATGACCATAAAACATATCTCTCATATAAATAGAACAACCATTATTCTCGGATTTAAATGAGTAGCCATATCGTATTAAACGAGATCCAGATACAATGTTCATGCTCAACTTTGGCACTAAATAACAATTATTGAGGTTCATAACTAATCCCGTGGGTAAATGTAGAGGTAGCGTGCCGACGGCGATCACATCGACCTTGAAACCATTCCCGACGCGCATCGTCACCTCGTCCTTCGCCAGTCTCCGCTTATTCCGCAGCTCCTGCTGTGAGTTACAAATATGAGCAACGGCACCGGTATCAAATACCCAGGAGTTACTACGAGTACTGGTAAGGTACACATCAATTACATGTATATCAAATATACCTTTAGTGTTGCCGGCCTTCTTGTCCGCTAAGTATATGGGGCAGTTCCGCTTCCAGTGACCCTTCCCTTTGCAATAAAAGCACTCAGTCTCAGGCTTGGGTCCATTCTTTGACTTCTTCCCGGCAACTGGCTTACCGGGCGCGGCAACATCTTTGCCGTCCTTCTTGAAGTTCTTCTTACCCTTGCCCTTCTTGAACTTAGTGGTCTTATTGACCATTAACACTTGATGTTCTTTCTTGATTTCAACCTCTGCTGACTTCAGCATTGAAAATACTTCAGGAATGGTCTTCACCATCCCCTGCATATTGTAGTTCAACACAAAGCTCTTGTAGCTCGGTGGGAGCGACTGAAGGATTCTATCAATGACCGCCTCGTCCGGGAGGTTGATCTCCAGCTGGGACAGGCGGTTGTGCAACCCAGACATTTTGAGTATGTGCTCACTGACAGAACTGTTTTCCTCCATCTTACAACTATAGAACTTGTTGGAGACTTCATTTCTCTCGACCCGAGCATGAGCTTGGAAAACCATTTTCAGATCCTCGAACATCTCATATGCTCCGTGTTTCTCAAAACGCTTTTGGAGCCCCGGTTCTAAGCTGTAAAGCATGCCGCACTGAACGAGGGAGTAATCATCAGCACGTGACTACCAAGCGTTCATAACGTCTTGGTTCTCTGGGATGGGTGCTTCACCTAGCGGTTCTTCTAGGACATATGCTTTCTTGGCTGCTATGAGGATGATCCTCAGGTTCCGGACCCAGTCCGAATAGTTGCTGCCATCATCTTTCAGCTTGGTTTTCTCTAGGAACGCGTTGAAGTTCATGTTGACATGAGCGTTGGCCATTTGATCTACAAGACATATTTGCAAAGGTTTTAGACTAAGTTCATGATAATTAAGTTCATCTAATCAAATTATTTAATGAACTCCCACTCAGTTTGACATCCCTCTAGTCATCTAAGTGTTACACGATCCGAGTCGACTAGGCCATGTCCGATCGTCACATGAGATGGACTAGTCATCATCGGTGAACATCTCCATGTTGATCGTATATTCCATACGACTCATGTTCGACCTTCGGTCTCTTGTGTTCCGAGGCCATGTCTGTACATGCTAGGCTCGTCAAGTTAACCCTAAGTGTTCTACATGTGTAAAACTGTCTTACACCCGTTGTATGTGAACGTAAGGATCTATCACACCCGATCATCACGTGGTGCTTCAAAACGACGAACTTTAGCAACGGTGCACAGTTAGGGGGAACACTTTCTTGAAATTGTTATAAGGGATCATCTTATTTACTACCGCCGTTCTAAGTAAACAAGATGCATAAACATAATAAACATCATATGCAATTATATAAAGTAGTGACATGATATGGCCAATATCATATAGCTCCTTCGATCTCCATCTTCGGGGCTCCATGATCATCTTCGTCACCGGCATGACACCATGATCTCCATCATCATGATCTCCATCATCGTGTCTTCATGAAGTTGTCACGCCAACGACTACTTCTACTTCTATGGCTAACGCGTTTAGCAATAAAGTAAAGTAATTTACATGGCGTTCTTCAATGACACGCAGGTCGTACAAAAAATAAAGACAACTCCTATGGCTCCTGCCGGTTGTCATACTCATCGACATGCAAGTCGCGATTCCTATTACAAGAACATGATCTCATACATCACAATATATCATTCATCATTCATCACAACTTCTGGCCATATCACATCACATGACAATTGCTGCAAAAACAAGTTAGAGGTCCTCTAATTGTTGTTGCATCCTTTACGTGGCTGCAATTGGGTTCTAGCAAGAACGTTTTCTTACCTACGAATAACCACAACGTGATTTCGTCAACTTCTATTTACCCTTCATAAGGACCTTTTCATCGAATCCGCTCGAACTAAAGTAGGAGAGACAGACACCCGCTAACCACCTTATGCAACTAGTGCATGTCAGTCGGTAGAACCTGTCTCACGTAAGCGTACGTGTAAGGTCGGTCTGGGCCGCTTCATCCCACAATAACGCTGAAGCAAGAAAAGACTAGTAGCGGCAAGCAAGTTCACAAGATCTACGCCCACAACAAATTTGTGTTCTACTCGTGCAATAGAGAACTACACATAGACCTAGCTCATGATGCCACTGTTGGGGAACGTTGCAGAAAATAAAAAAAATTCCTACGGTTTCACCAAGATCCATCTATGAGTTCATCTAAGAAACGAGTGAAAGGAGAGATGCATCTACATAACACTTTGTAGATCGCGAGCGGAAGCATTCAAAAGAACGGGGTTGAGGTAGTCGTTCTCGTCGTGATCCTATCACCGGAGATCCTAGCGCCGAACGGATGGCACCTCCGCGTTTAACACACGTACGGTCAGCGTGACGTCTCCTCCGTCTTGATCGAGCAAGGGGGAAGGGCAGGTTGATGAAGATCCAGCAGCACGACGGCGTGGTGGTGGATGCAGCAGGACTCCGGCAGGGCTTCGCCAAGCTACTGCGGGAGGAGGAAGAGGTGTAGCAGGGGGAGGGAGGCGCCAAGACTCAGGGTGCGGCTGCCCTCCCTCCCCCCTCCTTTATATAGGCCCCCAGGGGGGGGGGGGCGCCGGCCCTGGAGGGGTGGAGTGCCCCCCAAGGCAAGTGCTCACTACTAGGAAAAAGCCTAGCAGCAGCGCGGGTTTTGGGCCTATCAGTAGCGCGGGGAGGAGCGCTACTGATAAGGCGCTATAGCTAATGCTTAGCAATAGCGCGTCTGGACCCATGCTACTACTAAATTGACTTAGTAGCAGCGCTTCTTCAGAAAATCGCTACTTATAATTAGTAGTAGCGCTTCTCCTCTCCCGCGCTACTACTATTATTTAGTATTTTATTCTTTTCTATTTCATGTTGTATTCATACACCTTTACACAAGTTTTCGTACAACAGGAATTTAGAGATTGTTTTTACATCATAATGAGTTATTACATCATGGGGTGAAAGAACCGTGGACTAGTTTCAAGTGGATGTCCATCCACTTGAAACTAATCCGCAGTTCTTTCACCCCATGATATAATAATATCATCATCATCATCATCATATCATTAACAACTTATCATCATAATACATCATTGTCATATAACACCTCCTCAAGATCATCGTTTTCATCATTGACATCACATAACACCTCCTCAATATCATCATTATCAACTCTAACACATTACCACATAATAAACATATTGTACCTCATAGGACCTATTACATTTGATTAAGACCTACTACATTTTCTAAGGTAAAATAGAAAAAAACAAGATAGCCCCTCACTCTCCATTATGGAGAATGGAGATTAGCCTGTCTCCAATTCTTGCCTTTCACTGAATGTTACTTCCAAGAACCTCCTTGCGAATGTCCATACATTTCTTCCATTCTTTGATGATCATGTGTTCACGGGTTTTAGAAATCCGATATGCACAGGTGAGCTCCGTAGATTTACTTGGCAGTATGTTCAGAACTGAGAGGCGACTGAGGGAGTCCTGGATTAGGGGGTGTCCGGATAGCCGAACTACCATCATCAGCCGAACTATCATCGGCCGGACTATCATCATCGACTGGACTCCCAGACTATGAAGATACAAGATTGAAGACTTCGTCCCGTGTCCGGATGGGACTTTCCTTGGCGTGGAAGGCAAGCTTGGCGATACGGATACGTAGATCTCCTACCATTGTAACCGACTCTATGTAACCCTAGCCCTCTCCGGTGTCTATATAAACCGGATGGCTCTAGTCCGTAGGACAACAACAACCATTACAATCATACCATAGGCTAGCTTCTAGGGTTTAGCCTCCTTGATCTCGTGGTAGATCCACTCTTGTAAACATCCACAATATCAATATCAATCAAGCAGGACGTAGGGTTTTACCTCCATCAAGAGGGCCCGAGCCTGGGTAAAACATCGTATCCCTTGTCTCCTGTTACCATCTGCCTAGACGCACAGTTCGGGACCCCCTACCCGAGATCCGCCGGTTTTGACACTGACATTGGTGCTTTCATTGAGAGTTCCTCTGTGTCGTCACCGATAGGCTTGATGGCCTCTTCAATCGACAATGACGCAGTCCTGGGTGAGACTTTTCTCCCCGGACAGATCTTCGTATTCGGCGGCTTCACACTGCGGGCCAACTCACTTGGCCATCTGGAGGAGATCGAAAGCTACGCCCCTGGCCGTCAGGTCAGGTTTGGAAGCCTAAATTTCACGGCTGATATCCGCGGGGACTTGATCTTCGATGGATCTGAGCCACAGCCGAGCGTGCCGCGCTGTCACAATGGGCACGACTTAACTCTGCCGCCGGACAGCACCTTGGAGGCCGCACATGAATCCGCTCCGACCCATAGTCCGAAGCCGATCGCTTAGATTGAGGACGGATGGCTTGACACTGCCTCGGGAGCTGCAACTTCTACGGCGATGGAGCCGAACACTTACCTTGTCTCGCATAAAGCTCATGACTCCGAGGTGCCGAACTCTCTGCCGGACTCCGAACCTTCTGCGCCCCTGCCAGTCGAATCCGACTGGGCGCCGACCATAGAATTCACCGCTGCGGACATCTTTCAGCACTCACCCTTCGGCGATATCTTAAATTCGCTGAAGCATCTCTCGCTATCCGGAGAGCCCTGGCCAAACTACGGCCAGGATGGTTGGGATGCGGACGACGAAGAAATTCAGGGCCCACCCACCACCCACTTCGTAGCCACCATCGACGATCTAACCGATGTACTCGACTATGACTCCGAAGACATCGATGGTATGGACGACGATGCCGGAGACTATCAAGAACCAGTGCCTACAGGACACTAGAAGACCACCTCGTCATACGACATATATATGGTGGACACCCCAAAAGATGGGGACGACGGAGAAGCAACGAAGGCCGATTCCTTAAAGAAACAGCCCAAGCGCCGGCATCAGCGGCGCCACTCTGAATCCCGCCATAGCAAGAATAGAGATTCCGGCACAGGAGATAATAACACCCCAGAAAGTGCTGAAGACAACCCGCTCCAGCACGATCCAGCGCAGGAGGAGGCAGAAGCAAGCCCTCACAAGAGGGCGGCAGACGAAGAGGTCGAGGATGATAATACCTCCCTCCGGAGACGAGGCAAGCCTCGACGACGACGAATTCGTCGTGCCTGAGGATCCCGTCGAACAAGAGCGTTTCAGACGCAGGCTAATGGCCACGACAAACAGCCTAAAGAAAAAGCAGCAACAGCTTCAAGCTGATCAAGTCCTACTGGCCGACAGATGGACCGAGGTCCTCGCGGCCGAAGAGTACGAACTCGAACGCCCCTCCAAAAGTTACCCAAAACACAAGTTGCTCCCCCGACTAGAGGAGGAAGCGTACAAACCTGCATCACCAGCGCACAATACGGCAGATCGACCACCTCGTGGCCGCGACAGAGAGGCATGCAAGCCCTCCACCAAAACCGTACCCCGGCATCGCTCAAAAAGCATGAAGACACGGGGGAACGCGCCGGACTTGCGGGATATATTGGAGGACAAGGCAAGACAATCCAGATCTATTTATGGATCACGTGGGCGCCCCAAGACCCACGACGAATACCGTCGCGCCGGATACAACTACTCCGGCTTGGCCGAACACAGCAGACAACGCTCTCTCGAGCTGCGTCGCGACATTGCTCAATACAGAGGCGCCACACACCCACTATGCTTCACCGACGAAGTAATGGATCATCAAATCCCTGAAGGGTTTAAACCCGTTAATATCGAATCCTACGATGGCACAACAGACCCCGCGGTTTGGATTGAGGATTATCTCCTCCATATACATATGGCCCACGGCGACGATCTTCACGCCATCAAATATCTCCCGCTCAAGCTTAAAGGACCAGCTCGGCATTGGCTTAACAGCCTGCCCGCAGAGTCAATTGGATGCTGGGAAGACCTGGAAGCCGCATTCCTCGACAACTTCCAGGGCACGTATGTGCGACCACCGGACGCAGATGACCTAAGCCACATAATCCAGCAGCCAGACGAATCGGCCAGGCAATTCTGGACACGGTTCTTAACAAAGAAAAATCAAATCATCGACTGTCCGGATGCAGAGGCCCTCACTGCCTTCAAACATAACATCCGCGACGAGTGGCTGGCCTGGCACCTAGGACAGGAAAAGCCGAAATCCATGGCAGCCCTCACATCACTCATGACCCGCTTCTGTGCGGGAGAGGATAGCTGGCTAGCTCGCAGCAACAACTTCAGCAAAAATGCTGGCAGTCCGGATACCAAGGACCGCAATGGCAGGTCACGTCAAAACAAAAACAAACGCCGCATTAACGGCGACATCAATGAGGACACGGCAGTCAACGCCGGATTCCGAGGCTCCAAGCCCGGTCAACGGAAGAAGCCATTCAAAAGAGCCACTCCGGGCCTGTCCCATTTGGACCGAATACTCGACCGCTCCTGTCAAATACATGGAACCCCCGAAAAGCCAGCTAACCACACCAACAGAGATTGTTGGGTATTCAAGCAGGCAGGCAAATTAATCACCGAAAACAATGACAAGGGGCTACACATCGATGACGAGGAAGAGACCCGGCCGCCGAACAACAGAGGACAAAAGGGATTCCCCCCTCAAGTTCGGACGGTAAACATGATATACGCAACGCATATTCCCTAGAGGGAGCGGAAGCGTGCACTAAGGGACGTATACGAGATGGAGCCAGTCGCCCCAAAATTCAACCCATGGTCCTCTTGCCCGATCACTTTCGATCGAAGAGACCATCCGACCAGTATCCGCCATGGCGGATTCGCCGCATTGGTTTTAGACCCAATCGTCGATGGATTTCACCTCACAAGAGTCCTGATGGACGGCGGCAGTAGCCTGAACCTGCTTTATCAGGATACAGTGCGCAAGATGGGCATAGACCCTTCAAGGTGTCATACCAGGTGTCGAGGCCAGTTGTACAGGCTCAGTTACACTGGAAGTGGTCTTCGGATCCCCGGATAATTTCCGAAGCGAGGAGTTAATCTTCGACATAGTCCCATTCCGCAGTGGCTATCACGCTCTGCTCGGACGAACCGCGTTCGCAAAATTCAACGCGGTGCCGCATTATGCATACCTTAAGCTCAAGATGCCAGGCCCTCATGGAGTCATCACGGTCAATGGAAACATGGAACGCTCCCTCCGAACGGAGGAACATACAGCGGCTCTCACGGCAGAAGTACAGAGCAGCCTTTTAAGGCAATTTTCGAGTCCGGCCCTTAAACGACCGGACACGGCCAAACGCGCCCGGAGCAACATCAACCAAGACCACCTGGCATGTTCCGAGCACGCGTAGCAATGCGGCCTCAACCCCAGCCCTCGCACAATTGTAAGACAAACTCTCCGCGTACATAATTACGCCCTGGAGATACCATGGGCATAGGGGGAGAGGCACAACCACAACAGACCCAGAGTGAGGTTCGACCACACCAGGGGCTCCCAAGTGTGTCGCTCTTTTTATCTTTTATTTCTCTCTTTTTTATACAGAACTCTGTCCGGCGGCGAACCTGCCGAACGCATGATGCAACAGCCAGGGAGGGACAAAGGCTGCGACGAACACTCAGGTGGTCTCCATTACGAGCATTAAATTTGTTAAATACACCATTCCGCGGCCTACCCCTGGAGGGAGACGCCTTTAATTCGTCCAAACCCTTGCTTTCCGCACTATTCGTATCATTCCGCAGTCATACCAGATTTTATCGAATAAAATGCAGCACCTTTTGCCCATAATCGCATTACTTTATATATATATGTTCATTTACGACATGTTGCATCCGTACATTTTGGTACGGCCAAATACACCAGGGGCTTATGTTCCCCGCATTATGGTGTGATAAAGTCCGAACACTTTCACAAGTGCGGCACCCCGAACTTATAGCATTTTATGAATCGGCTCCGAATCATGTCTTGGGTCAATAGTTGGGTTTGCCCGGCTCCCATGTTTGGCACCTTACGTTCCGTTCTATCGGCTAAGGTAGCACTGGGAGAACCACTGCGATTGCGCCCCGGTTGAGCCGGGTTAACGCCTCAGTGGAGAAAGCTAAAACTGACTGTCATGATAAGGCGAGAGACTGCTCGCTGTTCGAGAGGTCATTTCGGGTCCTTAAAGACCTACGCCGCTTCGAGCGAAGTTTCGGATAATGTCCGATGAAGGCGTGGATAGCGCCCCGAATTCGGTCTTCCGAATACTAGGGGCTTCGCCGAAATTTAAAATTATAGAATTCTATGGCTAAGTGAGAGTGTTCAAGCACTATAAGTCCGGTTTCCTTGTTCGTTGTGTTGAGCGCCTCCCTAGATGGACCCAAAAATGGGAACAAGAGTGCTCAAGTTTATCCCGAACACCCCAGCACTCATGGCATGGGGGCTGAAGCCGACGACTTGCCATCTCTCAGATTTAATAAACGGCCACACAGAAGGTAATATTTTAAATTAACAAGCGTTACTTAGCGCATATGAACAAAGTTTTCAGCACACAGGATAACACATTGCGAATTTACTCAATAATTACATCCCTGGGGCACTCATCCGCAATCTTGTGGGCACCCTTCAGGACAGTCTTATAGTACATCTCGGGCGTACGATATTCCTTGCCCACTGGTGGCGCGTTAGTGATTAGCTTCTCCGCATCCAGCTTGCCCCAATGCACCTTTGCGCGGGCAAGGGCCCGACAAGCACCTTCAATACAGGCGGAGCGCTTGATAACCTCCACCCAGGGGCACGCATCCACCAACCGTCGCACGAGATCGAAGTAGCTCCCAGGCATGGCCTCTCCAGGCCACAGCCGGACTATGAGGCCCTTCATGGCCTGCTCGGCCACCTTGTGGAGCTCGACCAGCTACTTCGGCTGGTCGCTAGGGGGCACCGGATGGCCGGCCTCAGCATACTAAGACCATAAGACCTTCTCCATTGAGCTCCCCTCCTCGGCTCGGTAGAATGCGGCGGCATCAGACACGCTACGAGGCAGATTTGCAAACGCCCCTGGAGAGCTCCGAATTCGGGTAAGTAACACGTAATTTATATTCACATGCTTGCTTTGCATGAAAAATGCCTTACCCGCCGCTATCTTCCTCACCAACTCAATCTCCTGAAGGGACTTATGGGCATCGGCCTTGGCAGTCTTGGCACTTTCGAGAGCCGAGGCAAGCTCGGACTCTCGAGTCTTTGAGTCACGCTCCAAACTCTCATGCTTTTCCATGAGAGCCTGGAGCTCTTGCCGAACCACCGCCACCCGCGCCTCCTTCTTTTCTCGCTCTGCCCGTTCCGCGGCCGCATTGCGTTCGTCCGCAGACACGACCTCCTTCAGGGTCGCCACCTCGTTCGTGGCCCCTGCAGTACCCATGTTATCCTTGTTATTTTTTGTTGCAACCTAAATCCTTTTCTGTAAGGTACAAGTTCAAAGTGGTGTTACTCACCTTCTTTCTCCTGGAGCTGCTTCTTGGCGCAGCCGAGCTCTTGCTCGGACCGCTCGAGCTCCTGCTTCAAAGCACCGACCTCCGCAGTCAGTGCGGCAGAGGTCAGCAGCGCAGCCTGCAACCCATATTGACATAATTTTTTAGCAACCCTGCGTATATCTTCTTTTTTTCCAGATCCTCAGTCCGGCTTTTCTTTCTGAACACCGAACCGAGCATCAGCGGCTACTGTCTATGCGGTATTACATTGCATATTTTTAACTTCTTACCTCAAAGCCTAATAGAAGGCTACTGCAGGCTTCGGTCAGCCCGCTCTTGGCGAGCTGTACCTTCTGAATCACCACACTCATAATAGTGCGGTGTTCTTCCTCGATGGAAGCGCTCTGCAGCGCCTCCAACAAATTGCCCGGCGCCTCCGGTTGGACGGAAGCCGCCGGCGTCACGTTCTTGCCCTTCGTGCGAAGGGGCCGCCGGCCGGACTCCGGAACCACTGCGGGTTCCGATATGGAGTCCGGCGCAAAGTCCGGGAGGACGCCTTGTGGCGCCTCCGGAGCCTCCCCCTGATGGGTCCCTTCTTGGGATCCCACCTCGGCGTCCTCGGTGTCGCAAGGGGTGGAGGCGGTCGGGATGGAATCTACATCCGACGGAGCCAACGACCCGCTCGATGAAGCGGGGAGATCACGATTGGCCGGACTACAGGCAGCATGCAGCATCAGAATGACACTATGTGACACAGAAATAGAAATTATAAATCACTCAAGAATCCGGATACTTACGATCTCGCTGGAGGCCTGGCCCTTGAAGGCCATTCTTCCTCGCCAACGTTGATGTTGGCGGAGCTGTCCGGGGGAATAGTCCTTCCCCTCTTGGACCCTTCGGCCTCCCCTGTTGGGGAAGCCTTCCTCTTCCTCTCTCCCTCCTCTGGGAGAGAGTCCTCTTTCTCCTCCTTGTTTCAGGGGAGGAGTCCGCCCCGGAGTCGTCGGACACCTGAAAACGGGAACTCTTTCGAGCACCCGTGGCCTCCTTCTTGGCCTTCTTCTCCGGCACCACGTGCGGTGCCGGAACCAGCAGCCTCGCTAGATGGGCGTCTACTGG
The DNA here is from genome assembly GCF_002162155.2 of Triticum dicoccoides. Taxonomy (NCBI): domain Eukaryota; kingdom Viridiplantae; phylum Streptophyta; class Magnoliopsida; order Poales; family Poaceae; genus Triticum; species Triticum dicoccoides. Next base: position 646,022,805 of record NC_041387.1, read on the forward strand.
GTTTTCTAGCACGGGAGCCGGGCAGATAATCTGCTCCGCCTTCCTCATCCAATCCTGTCAAAGGAAAAGGGGAAATTAAAACACGCATAGAGTCAAACTATGAAAAGCAAGTGTCCCATAAAGGGGTAGAATCACTTACCTCGTCGGCTTGGCGCTGCGAGCGAAATCCGCGATCTTCAGTCGCGGATGCGGGGGCTTCGGCGCCCTTAAACAACACCCTCCAGGCTCCTTCATACGTCGTGTCGAAGAGCCCACTCAGCGCCTGGTGCTGTTCCGGATTGAACTCCCACAGATTGAATGCCCGCTCTTGGCATGGGAGAATCCGGCGAACGAGCATGACTTGGACCACGTTAACCAGCATGAGCTTCTTCACCAGCTTCTGGATACAGGCTTGGAGTCCTGTCAGCTCCTCCGAACTACCCCACAGCAAGCCCTTCTCTTTCCAGGAGGTGAGCTGCGTGGGGATACCAGATCTGAACTCGGGGGCCGCCGCCCACTTAGGGTCGCGCGGCTCGGTGATATAGAACCACCCCGATTGCCACCCCTTGACGGATTCCACGAAGGCCCCTTCGAACCAAAGGACATTGGGCATCTTGCCCAACATGGCGCCTCCGCACTCCGCTTGAGTGCCCTTCACTACCTTCGGCTTGACATTGAAGGTCTTGAGCCACAAGCCGAAGTGGGGCTGGATGCAGAGGATGGCCTCGCACACGACGATAAACGCCGAGATGTTGAGGATGAAGTTCGGCGCCAGATCATGGAAATCCAGGCCGTAGTAGAACATGAGCCCCGGACAAAGGGGTGAAGTGGAAAAACCAATCCGCGGAGGAAGTGGGGAAGAAAAATGACCCTCTCATGGGGCCTGGGGGTGGGGATGAGCTGCCCCTCGTCGGGCAGCCGGTGCGCGATGTCACCGGACAGGTAGCTGGCGCTGCGCAGTATTTCGATGTGCTCCTCCGTAATGGAGGAGGTCATCCACTTGCCTCCCGCTCCGGACATGACTGGGGACGGTTGAGACGAGATGTGCGGGCTTGGGCGCTGGAGCTCGAGTGCACGGAGATGGATAAGCAAAGGAGGAAGAAGGCTTAGGTGAAAAGGTGAATCCTTATCCCTTATATGGGCGGGCGAAGTCTACGCGTCCCCCACCGGCCTGGTAAAACTCGCTTATCCCCCAAGCATCACCATCAATTGCGCGGTTGGGTTACCCACGTCCGTATTGATGAGAATCCCGGATTAAGGGGAACACGATCTCTGCTTCGACAATACGTGCCAAGGAAACCGCTTCGCTAAATGCGCTGAGGTGGTAGAGTAAAAAACGATTCAAGAAATGGCTTGGTAGTGGCGTGACGTCATGCCGCAAAAAACTTCAGCAGATTGAACTAGTGTATATATTATTCTCTCTACGGTGGAATGTGGAATTTATTTTGCAGAGCCGGACACTATCCTGGTGTTCACAATCTTCTATCATTCGGAGGAGGAACCCGCCTTGCAATGCCAAGCAATATACGCGCCGGACTTATCGTCATTGAAGCCTGGTTCAGGGGCTACTGAGGGAGTCCTGGATTAGGGGGTGTCCGGATAGCCGGACTACCATCATCAGCCGAACTATCATCGGCCGGACTATCATCATCGACCGGACTCCAAGACTATGAAGATACAAGATTGAAGACTTCGTCCCGTGTCCAGATGGGACTTTCCTTGGCGTGGAAGGCAAGCTTGGCGATACGGATACGTAGATCTCCTACCATTGTAACCGACTCTATGTAACCCTAGCCCTCTCCGGTGTCTATATAAACCGGATGGCTCTAGTCCGTAGGATAACAACAACCATTACAATCATACCATAGGCTAGCTTCTAGGGTTTAGCCTCCTTGATCTCGTGGTAGATCCACTCTTGTAAACATCCATAATATCAATATCAATCAAGCAGGACATAGGGTTTTACCTCCATCAAGAGGGCCCGAACCTGGGTAAAACATCGTGTCCCTTGTCTCCTGTTACCATCCGCCTAGACGCACAGTTCGGGACCCCCTACTCGAGATCCGCCGATTTTGACACCGACAGCGACCATCCAGAGACATTAGATGAGGCACACAATCCATCGGGAGTTTTTGTTGAAAAACATAATAATAACTTCGTAGTTAGCAGTGATGTACTAGTTTTAGAAGTATGCAAAAGATGCATAGATGTCGTAATAGTAAAAAATCTTTCCAGCGTATCTCCAGAGAAGTTATCGTGGTTCAACACATGCACTAGTGGCACGTATTCACCATAATTTGGAGGAGTTCGATAATAGTTATTGTAATTCTCAAGAAGAGTACAAAATGCGATCCGATGATTTTTCTCCTTATACGTTAATTCGGTGCCATCGGTGTAGTGGGTTTTATCTACCATCTTCCGCACAGTCTTGGAAGAATCAAAATAAGCTGTCAATGGAAATAAGCTATCAACTATTTTGAAATAAACAATATAAATTAGTTAATAACTATGTTTGATAAACTCACATAGCGGTACAATCGGAAGCGTATAAACAAGGACCCAAATGTCCATATTGTCTTCCTTGCTATCAGGATCACAAAGATCCATGGTGACAATCGTACCCTCATAAAAACCATACATTTTGCAAAGTGCTTCCCAATTTTGGCAACCAAAATGGGTTACGCTCTGAGCATTGCACAGATTTACTTCAAAATCCATATCATGATGGGTCCTTAGGTGTATTTTCTTTGTTTCGAAATTTTCATGGTCTTCAAAACCCATCCTCTCCAAGACATAGTGTCTTGCATGGCATGGGATAAGCTAGTCGAATTGTAAAATATGAAAATTAGACGTTGAAATAGTTGAAGTCATGCTTAATTACGAAAAAAACACTTGTCGTTGTTGCGTACCGTTTCACAATCGAAGGTCTCCTCGAGCTTAATGCTGAAGCGCCGATCTTCGTCTAGCCGAACGAACCTGTCGCACATACCTCGATCGTCGTGGCACTAGCTACACTCCCCCGGGAGACCGTCGTCGTCCGAGTACGGCTTCTCCTACAATCATAATTCAAATATTAAACTTGTACATATTCTAGCACAAGTCATGCCAGAATTCACGACAAAATCCGGCATGACCTTTGCTAAAAAAGGACATATCGAGCGCCTGAAATTTGCCGGAACGGAAATTAATCAACACTCCGCAAAACATAGGACACTCGGAGATCTAAACTGAACATGAACGGCCACTTGGGCAACCACATATCCTATTTGAGCAACAACACAAGATATACAAGGATATTTGGCTGGTCTCACCTCGATGTCGGAGGGGGTCGGTGACTGGGACGACGGCGGGGATGTCGGAGGGGGTCGGTGACGGGGACGACGGTGATCACCTGAAACCATATAAGTTATCACTAATACATCCTGAATAATTGCTTAAACTAAAAAATAACAACAAATATGACTTGTTCAACTAGTTTTATTTATTCAACTAGTTCTTACTAAATATAAACTTAATATAAATAGAAAAAAACTAGTTCTTTCTAAAAAATAAAGTAGTTTAACTAGTTATATTAATTATTTTACTAAAAATACATTATTTCTATTAATTCAACTAGTTCTACAAGTTTATTAATTTACTTACTAAACTAGTTCAACTACAACTAAAGTAGTTCAACTACCACTACTACTACTAAAAATCTAGTACTAACTAAGCAACATCTAGTACTAGCTATGAACCCTAAATTAACATCTACTACTACTAAATCTAGTACTAACTAGTGGCAGGGGGAGGGGGCGACTGAGAGGTAGCTACGGGAGGCGAGGTCGAGGGCGGTGGGAGGAGGGCTGCTCGTCGAGGAGGGAGGAGGGGCGGCCGCAGGCGGAGGGAGGAGGGCGGCGGCGGAGGAGGAAGGGGCGGCCGCAGGTGGAGGGAGGATGTGCGAGGAGGAGGGAGGAGGGACGGAAGGAGGGGAGTACCTCGGCGGTGGACGGACGAAGGCGGCGGCGGCGACGACGCACGACGACGGTTACGCGGGCGAGAGTGAGAGTGTAAGTGAGAGGGCCGGTCGTGCGCGTGGGGATAGGGTAGGGATAGTTGTAGCGCGTTTGCCAAAACGCTCTACAGCTAATCTGAATAGCAGTAGCGCTGTTTAGTATAGTGTGCTACTGGTATAACTAGCGGGGGGCGAGGTCATGGCAACTATAGCAGTAGCGCTGTATGCGGTGGACGCGCTACTGCTATTTTCCTATCAGCAGCGAGTTTTGACGACACGCGCTGCTGCTAAATAGCAGTAGCGTGGTATTTTGAAGAGCGCTGCTGGGAAGATTCTGTGTATAGGCTTTTCCCTAGTAGTGGGTGCGCCTCCCCCCCCAGGGTTTCCAACTATAGGCGCAGGGGAGGCCCAAGGGGGGCGCACCATCCCACTAGGGGCTGGTTCCCCTCCCACTACAGCCCACGGGGCCCTCCGGGGTAGGTGGCCCCACCCGGTGAACCCCCGGGACCCTTCCGGTGGTCCCGATACAATACCGGGTGACCCCGAAACTTTCGTGATGGCCGAAACAGCACTTCCTATATATAATTCTTTACCTACGGACCATTCCGAAACTCCTCGTGACATCCGGGATCTCATCCGGGACTCCGAACAACATTTGGTTTGCTGCACACTCATATTCATACAACCCTAGCATCACCGAACCTTAAGTGTGTAGACCCTACGGGTTCGGGAGACATGCAGACATGACCGAGACGGCTCTCCGGTCAATAACCAACAGCGGGATCTGGATACCCATGTTGGCTCCCACATACTCGTCGACGATCTCATCGGATGAACCACGATGTCGAGGATTCAATCAACCCCGTATACAATTCCCTTTATCAAACGACACGTTACTTACCCGAGACCCGATCGTCGGTATCGCAATACCTTGTTCAGTCTCGTTACCGGCAAGTCACTTTACTCGTACCATAATGCATGATCCCGTGACCAAACACTTGGTCGCTTTGAGCTCATTATGATGATGCATTACCGAGTGGGCCTAGAGTTACCTCTCCGTTATACGGAGTGACAAATCCCAGTCTCCATCCGTGTCAACCCAACAGACACTTTCGGAGATACCTGTAGTGCACCTTTATAGTCACCCAGTTACGTTGTGACGTTCGGTGCACCCAAATCACTCCTACGATATCCAGGAGTTACACGATCTCATGGTCTAAGGAAAAGATACTTGACATTGGAAAAGCTCTAGCAAAACGAACTACACGATCTTGTGTATGCTTAGGATTGGGTCTTGTCCATCACATCATTCTCCTAATGATGTGATCCCGTTATCAACGACATCCAATGTCCATAGTCAGGAAACCATGACTATCTGTTGATCAACGAGCTAGTCAACTAGAGGCTTACTAGAGACATATTATGGTCTATGTATTCACACGTGTATTACGATTTCCGGATAATACAATTATAGCATGAATAAAGACAATTATCATGAACAAGTAAATATAATAATAATCCTTTTATTACTGCCTCTAGGGCATATTTCCAACAAAGCTCGCCTTCAGGTCCGCGGCGTCCGCGCTGCCAAGCGAGAAAGGGGGCCCTGAGGCCCCAAGGGCAGCACCAGCCAAGAAGAAGCTGTTGTTCTCCCAAGACCGAGCCGAGATGAAGCAAGTGCTAGTTGATGAGGATGGGGCGTCAGGCGCCACCTTCACCATTGGAGCTGGCCTCCCTTAGGAACAAGAGAGACCGTTGGTCGGCTTCGTGCACGCCAGCAAGGATGTGTTCGCAAGGGAGCCCAAGGACCTGGTCGGGATCCCAAGGGGAATAATCAAGCATCATCTAAAGGTATGTCCGAATGTGCGCCCGGTGAAGCAGAAGGCCCGTCGACAGTCCACCGAGAAGCAGGCATTCATTGTCCAAGCAACCCATAAGCTGCAAATGCTGGGGTCATTCGGGAGGTTCGGTACCTAGAGTGGCTGGCAAACCCAGTCGTTGTCCCCAAGAAAGGAGGGAAGGAGCGCATGTGTGTCGACTTCACCAACCTCAACAAGGCTTGCCCTCAGGACCCCTTCCCGCTTCCACGCATCGACCAGATCGTCGACTCCATCGCCGAGTGTGACCTGTTATGCTTTTTGGACACTTTATTGGGCTACCACCAGATCAAGAAGGTCATGCATGATGTGGAGAAGACGGCATTCCTGACCCCCTATGGGGTGTACTGCTACACCTGCATGCCCTTCAGGCTGTGCAATGTCGAGGCTACCTTCCAGCGGCTGATGCACATCACCCTGGGCCGGCAGCTCGGGAGAAATGATGAGGCCTATGTTGATGATATAGTAGTGAAGTCTCGGGAGGCGAAGACCTAGATTGAGGATTTGGAAGAGACATTTGTCAGCTTGCGCAAGGTGGACCTGTGGCTCAATCCCGAGAAGTGCGTGTTCGGGGTTTCCTCTGGCAAGCTGCTGGGTTTCCTAGTGTTGCACAGAGGAATCAACACCAATCCGTAGAAGGTCAAGGCAATAGAAGACATGAGCGCTCAGCACATGCTCAAGGAGATGCAGAAGCTGGTAGGCTGCGTGACCTCACTAGGCCGCTTCATCTCAAAGCTGGGGGAACGCGCCCTCCCATTCTTCAAGCTGATGAAAAAGAAGGGGCCGTTCGAGTGGACCCCTGAGGCTGATGTAGCCTTTCAAGACCTCATGAGATACCTGACCAGCCCGCCGGTGATGGTGGCACCGCGCCCTCTCGAGCCCCTGGTGCTCTATTTGGCCGCCACCCCTCACTCCGCCAGCACCGCTTTGGTGGCACTAAGGGAAGAGCGCACGATCAAGGACCCTCAGCATGGCGCTCGACCACCAAGCAAAGCGCAGCAGCCTCAGGATGGTGCTCCTGAGTCCTCAACTAAGTCGTTGGCCAATGTCCCTCCCGAGGCTCAAACCGACCCTTCAGCCAGAGGGGTTCCCGAGGCTGAGGCTCGCGAGACACCGGTCGGCGTGGCAGGTGATGGGACCCCCGAAGGCCAGCAACCTCAAGAGACACAAGACCTCACCAGCGCCTCCTCCCTTGTTGAGCACCCGGTCTACTTCGTCAGCACAATGCTACGGGAGACACGGGCGCACTACCCCATGCCCCAAAAGCTCTTACTTGCGCTCCTGGTGGCCTCCCGAAAGTTGCGCCACTACTTCCAAGGCCACCCCATCAAGATCATTTCTGCCTACCCACTGGAGAGGGTGCTCTGTAACAACCCCAAAATTGGGTTATCAATTTTTGGGCTGTTATTCCTTCCTAGCACTCATTTTCAAAATCTTTCTCCTAAGTTTTGCTGATGACTCTGAGACTTCTTGTCATTTCCAACCTTTCAAAACTTGCTCATGTCTTTTTCAGTGGGCAAGACCTCAGTTGCATCATCTTAAACCCTCTCAAACCCTATTTCCAAAAAATTTGGAATTTGAATGTGGCCTTTGTGATTACAAAGGAGCCATCATTTTCCTTGATCTATTGATCATCCCATATGTTCCTACAGTCCCTCCTATCCTTTTAAACCTTGGATATGCAAAAATATTGCCAAGTCCCAGGCAATATTTTTGAATTATGCTTTATTCCTTTTCTTGCCTTTCTAAGGAATAAAATCCAAAGGCATATCTAGCAATCTCCTAACTTCATGTGAATTGGTGGAGTTGATAATTATGCCTAATCCAAGCTCTGGCAATTATATTGGCCATAATTAAATAAGGAAAATTGCCTTTTCTTATTTAATGCCAATACTCTAATTCTGCCATTTTCCAAAGGAACTACTATTTTTATAGCAGAGAAAATTGCCACATAAATTGTGGAGCTTGTCCTTGCTATATAATCACTAGTTCCATCTTTATATCATGCTCCACAGATCAAAAATTGGTCACATGATCGAATGCAAGATTCTGCCTTCTCTAAAATTTTGCAAAGGAAGTGGTTTATTCCTAATTCCTATTGAGCTTCAATTTGGCAGGGTGATTAATAATGATAGATCACCTATGGATACCAAATATGAGCTGAATCCAATTATCCTAGTTCCCTGTGCAATTTTTCAAAGTTTCTGACCAGATTGTCATTTTGTGGAGGAAATACCTTCATAGAGTTTACAAATGGGATGAAACTTTGACATCTTTTCAAGTATCCCAAATCATTAGCCTCCACCCAAATTCAGCTCATTTAATTGAGCTATGTGAGCACAGGAGCAATTCTTTTTTTCTGTCCAAATTTTCAGTTTGTGAAGCAAGTATATTCTATCTTGCTCCATTATGGCTGAAAATATTCCCAAGCCTTCTCTTACCCATATAACCCACCTACCAAATAGATTGGCTCATTCCATGTAGCCAGTATTTTCCTAGAATTTTCCCAAGTTTCTGGTCAAAAGTGATGCATGTGAAGATAGTACCAATTTGGAAAGTCCATTTGGTGTGATCTTTTTGCAACGTCGACTTATGACTAAATGATGAAGATTTGCCAAGTTATAGCTCGATCCAACACTCCTAGTGAATGTTTCTTCCTCTTTTGCTTTCTAGACATATTTTGGTAGTTGCACTGCAACTATATCAAATAATTGTCCTAATGGCCTCATAATTCCCAGGACCATAGTCCTTGCTTCCCTAAGGCTCCCAGACATCAATTTTACCATCTAACCTCTCTAGTTTTACCTCTAGGATGTGGCCAAGTTTGCTACAACAAACTTGTGGAGCTTGGTTTACTCACCTCCATTTGTATCCACCCGTTTCTTTAGCGTAGTAATACTCCACTCTGGAAGGACTACGCGGTAGACATGAGCTGGCATCTGTAAAAACCGCAGACCGCGCCTTGTCCGTGGTGACCACGAGGGCAGCCAGCCAAAACGGTGGTCTAGCCACTGTTCTCGTCGGCAGCGCTGCTCTGACCGTCTCTGGCCTCGCCATTAATGTCCTATAGCACCACCGCGGCGTCCCCTTCCCCTGGACCTCTGCCCCCCTCCATTTTCTTCTCTGGCGAGCCGTTCCAAAGACTGAATAGTGAGCCCCGTGGCCATCGTTGCCTTCCTTGCTCCTGTCCGCTTCCTCCTTTCGTCCGCGAGCTCTACTTGTCTTCGTGAGCCTCTGCTACTCGTCTTGATCCCCCTTGTCGCCATCCCGTGCGTTCCCGTGACTGCTATGGCCACCAGAGCGTTGGACGGACTTGCCCGGCGGCACTCGGCTCGGGTGCTCCTCGCCCGGTGATGACCCGCAAATATACGGGATAGTTGTAGCCTGTTTCGATAAGAGTGTCGAACCCAACGAGGAGCTAAAGGTAGAACAAATATTCTCTCAAGTCATATCTTCCACTGATACGACTCTACGCACGCTTAATGTTCGCTTTACCTAGAACAAGTACGAAACTAGAAGTACTTTGTAGGTGTGATAGGATAGGTTTGCAAGATAATAAAGAACACATAAATATAAACTAGGGGTTGTTTAGATAAAGAAGAAATAAAGTAAATATAGCGAGTATGGAAAAGTGGTGGTAGGAATTGTGAAATTTCCCCTAAGCAATTGACTACTTTACTAGACCGATAGCAAGTTTTATGTGGGAGAGGCATAAGCTAACATACTTTGTCTTCTTGGATCATATGCACTTATGATTAGAACTCTAGCAAGCATCCACAACTACTAAAGATCATTAAGGTAAAACCCAACCATAGCATTAAAGCATCAAGTCCCCTTTATCCCCTACGCCACAACCCCCTTACTCAGGTTTATGCTTCTGTCACTCAAGCAACCCACTATAAGCGAATCATGAACATATTGCAACACCCTACAACGGGAATCCCTCACACTTGCGCGACACAGAGGGCACAATAGGACATCAACATAAGCACAAGCAAATTAAACCAATCATAGTAATTCATCAATCACCGGTAGGACAACGAAAATCTACTCAAACATCATAGGATGGCAACACATCATTGAATAATAATATGAAGCATAAAGCACCATGTTCAAGTAGAGGGTACAACAGGTTGCGGGAGAGTGGACCGCTGTAGATAGAAGGGGGAAGGTGATGGACGTGTTGGTGAAGATGATGGAGGTGTTGGTGAAGATCGCCGTGATGATGATGGCCCTCGGCAGCACTCCGGCGCCACCGGAAGCAAGGGGGAGAGAGCCCCCCTTCTTCTTCTTCTTCCTTGACCTTCTCCCTAGATGGGAGAAGGGTTTACCCTCTGGTCCTTGGCTCTCATGGCGTGGGAGGGGCGAGAGCCCCTCCGAGATTGGATCTATCTCTCTATCTCTCTCTGTTTCTGCGTTCTCTGATTCTGCCCCTTCACCGTTTCTTTTATATCCGGAGATCCGTCACTCCGATTGGGGTGAATCTTTCTCCCAGATCTTTCTCATAAAATTAGATTTCTTGCGGCAAAAGAAGAGCATCAACCGCCTTACGGGGTGCCCAGGAGAGTCCAGGGCACGCCTGCCTCGCTGGAGCACGCCCCTGTCTCGTGGCCCCCTCGGGCACCGTCTCGCGTTGATTTTTCTTCCCAAAAATCACAAATATTCCAAAATAATTCTCTGTCCGTTTTTGTCCCGTTCGGATTCCGTTTGATATTGGGTTTCTATGAAACATAAAACGTGCAACAAACAGGAACTGGCACTGGGCACTGGATCAATATGTTAGTCCCAAAAATAGAATAAAAAGTTGCCAAAAATATATGAAAGTTGAATAATATTGTCATGGAACAATAAAAAATTATAGATACGATGGCGACGTATCAGCATCCCCAAGCTTAATTCCTGCTTGTCCTTGAGTAGGTAAATGATAAAAAAGATAATTTTTGATGTGGAATGCTACCTAGCATAATCTTGATCATATGTCTAATCAGGGCATGAATATTTAGACACGAGTGATTCAAAGCAATAGTCTATCATTTTACATAAAAACAATAATACTTAGGGCATCCCAACAAACAATCATGTCTTTCAAAATATCAATGCTTCAGAAAGTTATCCCTACAAAATCATATAGTCTAGTATGCTCCCTTTTCTTAACACAAGGTACCCCTCATGCCTATCCTGGTGTCAGCCAAGCAATAGTTTCATACTTTAGTATTCTCAAACTTTTTCAACTCTCACGCAATACATGAGCGTGAGCCATGGATATAGTGCTATGGATGGAATAGAATATGATAGTGGAGGTTATGTGGAGAAGACAAAAAGGGAGAAAGTCTCACATTGACGCGGCTAATCTACGGGCTATGGAGATGCCCATCAATCGATGTCAATGTGAGGAGTAGGGATTGCCATGCAACAGAGGCACTAGAGCTATAAGTGTATGAAAGCTCAACCTGAAAACTAAGTGGGTGTGCATCCAACTTGCTTGCTCATGAAGACCTATGGCATTGGAGGAAGCCCATAGTTGGAATATACAAGCCAAGTTCTATAATGAAAATCCCCACTAGTATATGAAAGTGACAACATAGGAGACTCTCTATATGAAGAACATGCACTACAAAAAAATACACTTCCGTGATGATACATGTTTGTCACAGTAGGTCGCGATTTTTGTCATGCATGTACATCCATGAAGATTTTATGACAGAATCAAGATAGTCATACCTGTGCTGTCGTAGAAGTGTTCCATGACATTACCAGAATTATCATCATGGAAGTGTCCACTTCCAGGACGATAAATCGCGCGTCACAGAAGTGCTTTCGTCAAGGGTGACCGACACGTGGCATCCATCGTAACGGAACGCCGTTAAGCTATCGAGTCGGGTTTTGGATCTGATAACCCGTTAACAGCCCCGACCAATGGGGATTTTCCACGTGTAAAATCATCATTGGCTGGAGGAAACACGTGTCGGCTAATCGTTGGGACAGATGTCATCCACTCATTGGACAGAAGGCGCCTATGCTACGTCGACATGTGGCACGACCCATCAAGTTTAAATGGGCCGGCCCAACTAAAGGCCCACAAGATTTTGCGGACCATAATGGGCCGGCCCAGCTAAAGGCCCACGAGATTTTGCGGACCATAATGGGCTGGCCTAGCTAAAGGCCCACAAGATTTCGCGGGCCATAATGGGCCGGCCATGGTAAAGGCCCACAAAATTCTTGCGGATCATAATGGGCCGGCCCAGCTAAAGGCCCACGAGATTTCGCCGACACTAATGGGCCGGACCAGCTGTAGGCCCACCAGATTTTGGGGACCCTAGTAGACCGGCCCATTAACTGGCTACCATGTTTTGGGCCAAATGCCGGCCCATATTTGATCCGGTCCATCAATGGCCTGCCATGTTCCGAGCCTAATAATGGCCCATATGAGATCCGGCCCGTTAAGAGGCTCCCACATTCTGGGCCAAATCACGGCCCAGATCAGGTTCGACCCTTTAAGAAGCTTTGGCTTCAATTATGGCCCATATCATATTCGGCCCGTTAACTGGACGCTATGCTTTTGGGCCCACTTGCTAAAGGCCCATTTAGTAATTCGGCCTGATATTAGTTTCAGCCTGTTAATGGCCCGTTTAACATTTTGGCCCTATATTAATTTCGGCCTGTTTAAAGCCCATCATATAGTTGGGCCTAACTATGGCCCGGTTTGCATTCAGCCTGCTCGCAGCCGATATTTGATTGGGCCAAATAAGGACCGAGACAATTTTGGCCTGTAAAAAGCCCATCATTTGATTCGCACAATCATGGGTCGGGGTCCATTTCAGGCTGCTGCCGGCCCGTGAGCTGTTTGGCACGTTTCAGGCCCAACCTACTTCTTAGCCTCCTAAAAGCCCATTGAGTTTTCTTGCGAAAAGAGGGTCGTGGGTTACTCGGCCTATTAAAGGCCCGAATCTACTAGTGGGCCAATTTGACGGGGCCCATGATGCGGATCATACATCGTGATTGCATGACGGCCCAATTATGTACCGTAATATTACGGTTTGGCCGATTTACTGCGAAGAGAGGATATATATACAATAAAATAATTGTAGCATCGTGAATAAGAAAAAACCTAGACTATACAATAAAGAAATTACGGCATATTACATCCACTGGACATCAAAGTTCGCCACTATGATTATAAAGCACAAGCAGACAGCACATTACATACACTGGGCATCAAAGAGCTCCACCAGTGAAAATAAACACGCCGATAAAATAATATACAAAACCGACATCACTTGTTCAACACTGCTGGCGAGCTGCAGCGCAAGCACCTGAGCAATATGATGAGACTGCGCTTGTTCAACACTTATATCTTACTCACTCTGAAAGATAAACAAGCACACAGATGATAGGTTTTGCACATAAAAGTATCAGTGCTGACAATTCATCACATTTCTTACTGACGAATAAAGTGACACAGTTTAAAATTGCATTAACACAATATGGTATTATTCAGGTCAAGACATGGCAGGAAATGACATTGTGAAGGAGTTGGCAGCTTCACGACGCCACTGGATTACAGATCAAGAACTCATAAGTATCAATGGTTTGTGTGCTGTCAATTTATCCCATTTCAGATTGGCAAATAAAGAGACGGTTTAAATAATAGTAGAATTATATGACATTGTTCATAGTTAAAACATTGCAGAATATGACATTGTGCTGTAGTGGGTAGGTTCACCACACCACTGGATTACAGATGAAGAACAGAAGCATACATGCAGTGCAAAAGAAGATCACTTGCTCTGTATAGTTTAATTTACATGGTATGAAGACGGAACTTGGTTGTACAACTGAAAACTTAAATTGAGAAGGACAAACTTTTGTTTATGAACTACATAATAAACTTTAAACATGCAATTTGATGCAAACACCAAAAATAAACAGCTGTTGCAGTCATGCCTAGCCAAATATACACAACAAAGATTGAAGGCTTGAGAAGGACAAACTTACATTACTGGTGAAGACAGGCTCTATAAATCCCTTGTCCATGCTGATGGGGGGGGGCAATTCAAGAAGTTTACCATCGAATCTTCTTCATAAGCATTGCCTTTATTCTACATTTTGTTAGGAGTAAATATAGATGTGATAATATACGAAAAAATGGAGAATATTTAAGATAAGATGAAGAGTGATGCTACATAACCAAGTAGCTATAAATGTATGTGCAGCAATATAGGCAAAAGGCACGCCAAGAGCAATGCACAGCTAAACTTCTTCAGTACCAACCTTATGGTAAGAGTAAATATAGATCTGATGTGTAAAAAATGGAGGGCAAAGGAAAATAAGCTACAGAGTGATGGTACATGAACAACTACCTGTCAATATAAGTACACTGATAAAGTATAGCATGTACTTACAAGAACAATGCAGAGCTAAAAAAATTCATTGGCATTGGATATATTCTACACTAATGTAACCATTCATACAGATCAGACAATTTGGAGCGAACAATTGATAAGCAAGCTATCATGCATACTGCTGTCACATAATGAACCAGGTATGTATGCAAGTACAATGATACAGGACAACAGGTACTAATAAGAGCAAAGCAGCGGGCAAAATATTTGCGATATCCTGTCGTTCTTTTCAAACCGGAATTCTTCTTCGAGCAGATTTCCTAGAAAAAGATCCGTAAGGCACATGCGGAAAAGTAGAAGTTCAAATTGTCATGTGATTTCATAGACAGTACCTCATCCTGGGAACGAGACCAGTGCATAACAAGGTTTTTCCATTCAATGTCTTCTAAATTTAGCACAGGAGACTTCACCGCAAATTCGTTTATAGACTTGCCATCAAAGTGTGATTTCCTCACGTAACACCGATACTGTTGCAATGCTTCCTTGAAAAGCACAAGCAAGCTTTGCTCGTCATGACTATCCAGATTGACCTTCGCCGAGTTACAACAATGTAATGTAAATCATTGATGTGTTCAATCAGCAGAAAACAGGAAACAATAACCATGAATAATAGCACTTACACGTAAGTTGGACAGGAAGATGTGAAAATGGTGTTTGTCTTCACTATCATCTTCCCATGATAGGAATATATGCACGTAGTCCCTAACAACATTGAAAGCATTTTCTTTTAAACTAGGAAGAAATGGAATGGGGTTCCAATCTGCAGGAATTGGCCGTCTCTGCAGTTGGGATAGGTCTTCGGCCGGTGGACTTGCTATACTTTTTGCTGGAGTGGGATTTTTCTGTGGTACGGCTGGTGCTATGGAAAATTAAATTGGTATACCTTTTGCTTGAGTGCAGGTCCTGTGTGGTGGGGCTTGTGGTATGGCCAGTGAAGTATGGGTACAGTCTGCTGGAGTCGGTCCTACATTTTGTGTCACTGGTTGTACAACCAATATAAGTGGGGCGTTGTCTCATTTCTCCGGCACCACCACGTTTTTCAAGGACTTTGCTGGTGCTCCTTCAGGTTCGGGAATCACCCTCTTCCTTTTTGATGTCTGATGCACAAGAACAACATTTGAGTGGAAAAACATGGTATGAAGATGGATTATGTATTGATAATGGATGGGCATGGCATCTCGAGTTATATGATGAGTGAACTAAGCTGATGGCGGTGCAACAAAGTAGATGAAATGCAAGACAACATATGCAAGATACGTGCAATCAATAAAACCTTGACAAATTAGAACATGCACCTTGATGGGTGAACAGGACAGGCCCTCTGGCTTTGACTCCTCGAGGTTAGAATAGTCATTAGGATGATATTCTAAACAAGAGTCAACAGGTGGGGAGCGTATGAGTTTCATTGCTTCCAGAATGGCACTCAATGCCTTGGTGCCAATTTCATTGCAGTGTTCCACAATATTCCTCTGATGCGCGGATTCTAATATTCACTATAATTGCATATAATATCTGAGAACCATGAAAACATAAATAGTTGTGAGATTATCTTTGTAATGCAGATGATATTCTAATATAGGGGCGCCCCTGTAAACACTTGTGTGCTATCACTGGATTCTGATGAGAGAGCTCATGTGTGCTGTAATATGGTGTGTGCATTTATATAATCTGGCACAAGTACACAAAAAATAGGCTCCATAAGTAAGGATAGCTGGCAGATGATAGGTTCATAATATACTATATAGAGAGTTTATTGCCAAACCATGATAACAAGATCACACAGCAACTAGGAAGATCATAGTGTACATAACAGGGGTACACCATAACCACGATGTATAAATCGGGAAAGTGGAACTGGCTTGAAAATACAATGTTGTATTGCCGCTAGTAATTGAAAGCCTATCGATCACATACAGGCCAGCTATATCAGCTGTTGACTGCAGATGTCTCTGCGCCCCTTCCTGACAAGGAACATACTGTACGTACTAAATACAAAATAAACAAAGAGGAACATGTTAAAGAACAGAAGAGGAAGCATATTCTTGAGGTTCCTCTTCATTGCATACAATGTTGGTTACCCACTCATGATGAATCACAACACCCAAAGAAATGCAATTCCATGTTGTCTCTCTATATGTGGCAATTTTGAACAAGAGTCACTAGGATCATATTCTGAACAAGAGTTAACAGGTGGGGAGCATATGAGTTTCATTGCATCCAGAATGGCACTCAATGCCTTGGTGCCAATTTTGTAAGTCATTGCAGTGTTTAGCTTCAAGAGTGGACTACTGCTAGTACGACACAAAGCAGCTACACAGATCATAGTGTAGATATAACGGGAAAACCTTAAGCATCAGAGTAAAATCAGCAAAGTGGAACTTGCTGGAATATATGTGCTAGTTTTCCGGTACGGCTAGAAAGGCTTCGAATACCAGCTCTCTTCAAGTGAAGGTGCGGTACTATTAATATCAGTGTAACTCTCAAATGCGACACAACTCCCCGCATTTCCTTGCTATTCTTATAGGATTCAAGTGGGCAGGCCACTACAAATCCTATTCCTATGTTTATAAGATCCTACGAATCAAAGAGGCTCAAAGTGTCCATCACACCAGACTGTATATACCTCTACACTGAAAATGTCCCTGCTCATCTTCAGTACAAGGAACATACTGTACTACTATCATACTCCCTCCGTTCCAAAATATAAGTCTTGGTAGAGATTTTAGAGTGTAGATTCACTCATTTTGCTATATATGTAGTCCATGGTGGAATCTATACAAAGACTTGTATTTAGGAATGGAGAGAGTACATATTAAAGAAGAACGGAAGAGGAACATGGTAAAGAAGACCAAGGAGATTTTGGATCATAAAATGTTGGTTGCGTAGTGCCCACACATGATGAACCAGAGCGCATTAAGAATGCAACTCCCAGCTTTCTCTCGACCATTTCAGGCGGTTGGATGAAGATCCTACGTCTCCTAATCCTTCTTCTTCCTCGTCTCTGATTCTTCCCATACAAAACACCGCACGGGCCGCCGGCCGGACCACCGGCCCCCACTGCCTGTGTTCCTCCACCATCCTCACCCCACCCCCACCCCCACCCCCACCCGTGTCGAGTTTTCTTCGTTCAGCGAGGACCCACAACCACCAGAGCCCGTTCGATCGCATCGGTGAACTCCGGCGAGCTCTGAAAAATCGACAGACCCAATTTTGAAATTTAGCCTACTATGATTTAACTAGTGCGGAATATAAAAGGGGAAAACCATAAGCATTGGGAGTATAGTGTTGAGCGTGCCATGGCGGATCTGAAGGTGCAAACCGGACAAAGGCAACTTCGCAACCAAGACAAGAAATCAGAGTAAAGCAGTGGCGATCTATTTTCTTGCTGCGATAAATAAGTTGAGCAGATACGAACGAGTACCGCCTCTGGTGCGGTGCCGTGTACGCATCTGCTGAGAATTTGACAGTGCTGCGGTAGCGATCGCTGTCGGCAGCGTGGAAGCAGATCTAGGAGGGTAGACGGTGGCGGCGGGGCGCGGTGGATGAGACGGTCGTAGGAGCGGCGCCGGCAAGGTGGATGACGGCGGGGATGAAGCGAGAGGACGGGATAAGAGAGGTCGATCTCTTATAATGGATGGTGGCGTCGGGGTATCAGCTCCGGCATGGTGGAGGAGACGACGGTTGATGGGGTGGCGGACGGAGGAGGGTGGGGTGGAGAGGGTGTTTTGGCGCCCACGGAGTACTAATGGGGAAAAGGGAGGTAGAGAGGAAGGGGGGAACAATGTATTTAGGACGCGCTTGTCTCAAATGCGAGGAAACTTACAAACTTAGCCCCCGTTTCAAATTTCTACTACATCACAGCAACATTAGTCGGTTGGGGATAGGACGGTAATCCCGCATACACCGAATATTTGCCGACGATAGTTTGTTTTTGGCGCCCACCGTGTATGAATATGAATCGAGGAGGGAGTCTATTTCGGCCGAGGACAGACTGTGTTTTGGCGCCCATCGTGTATGAACCCGGGTGAGAGGCAATTACGTCACATTTGGGTGAAATTACAAACCTACCCCTATCAAAACCTATAGAAATCCAGCAGATAGGCTTTGCATGGCAGGGATAGGAAGTAGTAATTTCCAGCTCGCAGATTTTGGTTTCAGGCGGTTACTGCGACTTTCCCTGCTTCGTTCAAATTTTGCAGAGTGCACGTTTACCGTGCCAACTCAATTTGAATCCCGTTTGTATTCTATTTTTTTTGGGCGGGATCCATTTTAAATTGGAATTACATTCTATGTACATCATTTTCTTATATATACTTTCAAAAGAACAACACCATTTATACATAAATATGGTTTACAAATGGCATGATCTCAGATTCTTAAGGTTGTATCCATCAATTTGGATTTTCAAATATTTGAAACCACTTTATGTTGAAATCCAATGTATGCATTCATCGCTAACTGTCTCCAATTAATGTGTGTTTCATGCGGGTTTTTTTTATACTCAAACATGTATAATGTGTTTCACACACGAAACATATAGTGTAATCCCGTTTAGACATTAATTGCATATAAACCATGCATTGTTTGTAATTAAAGAATCTATGGATCACCAATATTGATAAACTATATAACATTACACGTGTGCCCAAATTCAAATGAATATGCATGTTTGATACACCAATTTGCGTTATGATATTATCGATGTCGTGATCTCCAGTTTAAATATTTGAATCCCCTTTAATCCAGATATTCGTCTCATATAGCTATCACTCATGCTTATATAGGACTATCTCTCTGGACCTATACGCGTTCATCGTCTCTCGGGTATCTCTCGTGCTACGTGTATGTCGACAATGATCTTTTATCTTCATAACACACTCACGGTACTCTCTCCCTTGACCTTTATCACTCTATCTCTCTCTAAGTATATCTCGCTCCCTGCTATGTGTCTCTAACTATGATTCTCCATGTGGAATCTCTTTCTCTCACACAAACACAAAACTTTGTCTCCCAGGGTCTCATTTCTCTCTATTATTCCCATGTGTGCCACTCGCACACACCTCATACAGAGATGTCTTTTGCTCCTTAGATATGAGAACCTACGACTCTTCATCTTAAATATCTCTTTCTCATGCACAAAAACAAACTCTGTCTCCCAGGGTCTCATATTTCTCCGTTGTTCTCTTGTATGTCGCTCACACACACTCTCTCTCCCTAGAGATATCTTGCGTTCTCTCATATGTCTCTCTAGCTATCAGTCTCGTTGTGAAATATCTTTCTCTCTCGCACACACAAAACTCCATCTCTCGGGATCTCATTTCTCTCTGATATCTGTTTGCATGTGACTCACATGCACCCTCTCTCTATCTCTCTCAAACCCGCACACATAACTCAGCCTTCTTTTCCACTCGACTCCTATATCTAACACACACTAGCTAGCATCTTTATCTTTCTATTTATCTGTTTCTCCATCAACCTTCTTTCGCGCCCTCACTCTTGATTCCTATCACGCACACTACATATGTTTCTCTCTACATGCAGTCAAGTGCCCTCTCACACACATATATAACTTCACCCTCTGAACCACCCGGCGGTCATCTCCAACACCAAAACTAGCGGATGTCCCTCTAGCTAGCATCTCCATCTCTGTATCTATCTGTAGTTTCTCCGTCAACATTTCTTTCTCATACGGAGTCTTGTTTCCTATCACCCACACTATATATGTCTCTCCATACATATGCATTTATAGGTTGATCTCTTTTGCACAATCGTTGTGCCTCACTCCCTCTGCTCACCATAGATGCATGCTCAAGGCCACGCCACTATCTCTTAAAGACAAAAACATATGCTCAACCGTCGGGCCTTCTTCCCTGCATTCTCACATGCATGCATATTGTCATACCGATCCGTCTCTCCCATGTGGTTGATCTTATGACTTATGTCTTCTTTCTTTTATCTCGATCATGCGCGCACGCACACACACACATCCCACGTATACATGTATACCTCTCACACATGCACGTTCAAGGTCTCTATGTCTCCCTGCGTAGTTAATTACCCTCAATCCTAATGCCACATCGAATCGTTCTCCTCTTTTGTGCACATAACTTCCGCCTGGATGGGTAAAACACACACTCACACTTAACA
>NC_041387.1:646043479-646053682 GCF_002162155.2 Triticum dicoccoides
CCCCTCCCACACACACACACTAAGACTCCATCTCTGTCTCTCTCTCTCACACACACACACAAACTAAGACTCCATCTCTCTCTCTCTCTCTCACACTCACAAACACACACACACACACACACACACACACACACCACACACACTAAGACTCCATCTCACACACACATGCTCTAGGCGGAGCATTTGTTCCTACCACCCTTCATCCAACCTTACCCGCATGATAAATAATCACCTTTATTTACTTGCATAACATGGAAAAATTCCACTTTACTTTAGTAGTCAGCAAACTTATCATTTGTACCCTTATAAAAAAACGAGTTGGCGATGATGGTGTGCCTGCCATCTTGTAATACAGACCGTATGATCTATATCTGACAGATAGAAAGCAAACTATGATAATTTTACAAAAGATACCCGCACCTCTCTCCACATAATTATCTCCCACAACCTCATTGCTCAGCAATTACAAAAGGAATAAGTCTATGGAACAATCTAGCATGCATGGTGGCCGCTGCCACCGGCCGACGCCATCCATCGCCATGCCTCCGCCCATTCCGACCACCAGTCACCACCACGCTCCACTCCTCCTCGCCTTATCTCTCATCTTTCATTTTTTCGATGACATTCTCGAGATACCAGTTTTCCGATAAAATTCTCTAGATATCATTAGTTTTTACACATGGGATTACTCCTGCATGGGTCAATCACAACAGGTGTTTTGTAAAAAAATGCATATTGATGTTCCGTGCAATGCACGAGAATCTTGCTTGTAATTATATAGCGCAAATCACGAGCAGGAAGTGACATTTTTTTGAAACAACCACGTTAACGTGGCCACGTAAATCACTAGCTAAAGTAAATACCATTATACTTATATCCCGATGCAAAAGGTTGAGTACATGTCCGAAGAGTAGAGTCGCACACACGCACTCTGTCTCTCAGAATCTCTCTCACACACACACCAGTTACGTGACGCCCACTTAAGCAGACACGTATGTTACAATTTGTGCACCCATGGGTACACGTGATGCCGCGCATTTATTTAAGCCGGAAGGCGAACCCAAACAATAGCTGCATTCATTCCCCTCCCATCGCCTCTTCTCTGGTCGCCGTCGCCCGGTAGCCATGGCCCGGCCGAAGGTAACAACATACGCCATACTCCCGCCGGAGCGGCGCTTTAATATGGAAATTTTAGTGGTCATGCATGCATCTTTTTGTGCTAGCACTCCTATACAAGGGTTGACCGGTCGCTTCCCGTGGACGTGCGCGTGCGGTGGAAGAGGAAGGAGAAGGGAAGCGGTCTGTGGAGTAACATTTTTTACCACAATTTCTTAGGAAACTGAGTGCAATAATTGAGTAGTTTTGCAAACTACCACTACTACACCTGAAACGGTTCAAAACCTATACTCCCTTGCCAGCGTGCGCTTCCTGCGTGAAACGGTTAGCGTTACCCTTGAGCGTCAATGCCGCATTAATGCCCGTCCAGAGCGGAGGCGACCTCTCACTGGTGCCGGCTTTGAAGTGGCGCGACGGCCGAGAGGGCGCCGCTTCCCAGTGCACGCGACTGCTCCGCGTCGAGACTGGCCATAGGCCCTGTTTGGATCCATGGGTTAGAGTTAGTTTGAGCTAGTTGGGGCTCAAATAGCCCTAAAGTATCCAAACATGAGGGTTTAAATTGGAGCAAGTTGCACCGAACCCACCAAAAAAACTATCCCACCCAAGAGGTGCTAACTGGAGATAGTTCTCATTGAGACCACTAAAAAATCACTTTTCTCTCTCCATCAAGTGCATATATTGTCAATCTAACCCTGTCACCCAAACACCTCTTTGGCTATAGTTAGTTCAGGGGTAGTCATGAGTTAGTCTAACCTCTAGCTAAGTTAGAGTATCAAACAGGTGCAGTATACAATATGCAAGTTTCTCAAAGCATACAGGCAAATTCGTACATGAAAGGATTTTTTTTCTTTTTGAAAATGGAACGTGAAAGGAATTTTTTTAGAATGCTCTTGGCATGTCGCTAACATGTGATGAGTTAACCAACCTCAATAGACGGCAGAAACGCCAGCCCGCCGCACTTTGATAGAGACGAGGAGGGAGAAGCGATACAGGCTGTTGGATTACTAGAGATAGGTGTCGCACGGAAGCCAAGAAATATGGTGATAGCGTGGGTTAGCCATGTACTACTATGATGTAACTACACTGGGCTGCCGTGTTTTGTACTCTTCCAGTCCACTGTGGAGATGATTGGTTAATTTCATATTGCTGAATAATATTAAATATTATGAGTGCAGACGCTCCACCACGAGGTTCCTTCCTCCTTCTCGGTCATCCGAAATCTATGTTCTACCACACTATTTTTTACGTGAGCTTTGTTCATCCTTTTGCCAACATGCAAGACATCTAGCATCAAGGTGCACATGTTATGCAAGGATCGTTCCATCTATATGAAGAACAAGTGGGACTGGAACTATGAGACAGACATGTACCCAGGAGTGGACGTACGAACCTGAGTAATGTAGCGCAGTAAGTGAAGTAGAAAGGCACAAATGGAATGAACATGCGTGGCATATAGGGTGTGTTTGGTTGCATTCTCGTCTCAGCATAGTTGTTCCCTCTTCATGCATGCTCAACTCAACACCCCTCTTCATGCATGCTCTCTTCATGCATGATTCTAGTGTATTTGTGCTAAACTAGTGTGGACTCATGCACCCTCCATACACTCTACCAAACACCCAAAAGTAGGTCGAGAAGGGAACTCTTGGGCGGCATTTGTCTCTTACTACGTACTACCACTAAATGGTGTATGTGCAATGGATGGTGATGTTATGGAGTACGTGCCTAAGTACTCTACTACTACTATATTAGTTGGAGGCACATATTAACTTTTATATTTGTTTACGTGTATGCCCCGAGACCTTGCAACTAGACGTGTCTTCCTCTCCAGGTCGCACTTTGTATCGTTCATACCACTAAGTACTACTACTTGTGGTCTCCGACCCAGAATCAGAAGAAGTGGAGACGCTCTACCACGCTCTTTTTTACGCTGGGCTCTACCATGTTGTTCATGTCCCACTCCTTTCGCTGACGTGTGGGACATCCAACACGTGCCGTGTTTAGCACCCTTTGCCGTAAGAGTTTAAACGCTAGCATTCATCAGAAATAAAAAATAATTATAAATCAGCAGTGATACTATTTTTTTGCGAACCAATCAGCAGTGATACTATACCACGCGGTTTCCTTGCTCCTCGATATCGGAAAGAATACTTTCGTTCGCCAACATGTGGGACATCGACCATCCTGGTCCACTTGCCATGCACGCAGAACTCCAAGGGAGAGTCACCCAGGTCGTCGCGCCATGGTAACAATGACTAATGAGCCGTCAAATCACAGGCCCACTTCCCACTTTGAAGTTGCTCGGACGAAGGAACCATCATGACTTCGTTGAATTCCGCTTCTTGAAGAAAACTACTGTACTAGCAGGACTGCTAGCTACAGTAGTTACTCCAACAGACACTAGTAGAAAAGGGGGCAAAGGTCCAGGCCGGGTCAGCCCATTAGTCCCGGTTCAGTCCAGAACCGGGACCCATGGGGGCATTGGAACCGGTTCGTGAGCCTCAGCGGCCGGCCGGGCCATGTGGGCCATTGGTCCCGATTCGTCTGGACATGTTGGTCCCGGTTGGTGGGACGAACCGGGACCAATGGGCCTCGCTACTGGCCCACCACCATTGGTCCTGGTTGATGACTTGAACCAGGACCAATAGGCCTCGGTCCTGGCCTACCACC
Source organism: Triticum dicoccoides (assembly GCF_002162155.2). Taxonomy (NCBI): domain Eukaryota; kingdom Viridiplantae; phylum Streptophyta; class Magnoliopsida; order Poales; family Poaceae; genus Triticum; species Triticum dicoccoides. The sequence continues at coordinate 646,047,263 of NC_041387.1, forward strand.
ATTGGTCCCGGTTGGTGGCTTGAACCGGGACCAAAGGCTGCCCTTTAATCCCGGTTCATGCTACCAACCGGGACCAATGAGATGCCTATATATACCCCCTCACATAAGAGCAGAGCACACTGCTCTGTTTTTTCTGGACACCGAGGGGGAGAGGGCTTGGTGGTGCTCTAGCTCACCTCCTATGCACACAAGGTGTTCGATGGAATGCCCGAGCCACACTACTTAAGCTTTCTCCTCTCCAAGCTCGACCTCCAAGCTCCATTTTCCTCAATATTTGTCTAGGTTTAGCGGTCCGTCACGCCCCGTCCCCGTCTTCACCGCCGTCGATCACTCGCGCTGATCTCATCGCCGGCACCACCATGGTGAGCCTCTTGTTCTTATCTTCTTTCTGAAAGGAAATATATTCTTACTTGTATGTTTAGATAGATACTTGTATTATTTTCTTACTTTTATTATTGCATCTTATATAGTGTGATGGTTTTGGTATCCGCCCCCGTCGGCCCTCGTCCTGTCTATGATTCAGATGTGGTATATATTATCTTTTCATAACTATTGGTTCATTTATTGTTCATGACAATTATGCCGACCAATGCAACATAGATTTTATTTATCTAGGAGGTTGTTGAACCGGAAATTCCAACCGATCCTATTGTCGAGAGGTTAAATTTAGTTGAAGAAGAAAACAATTTCTTGAAGAAAAAAATAAGAAAAATTGAGGAGGAGAATATGATATTGGAGTTGCATGTTGCGGATGTCGTCGACGATCACAAGATCAAGATGGACGCAATGCGCTTGAAGATTAGAAAGATTAGAAAATATGCAATTTATACCGAGGCTTGGTATCATTATGCCATTGGATCAGTTGTTACCTTGGTTGCGATTATGATCGCATTTGTTTTCGCATTGAAATGTTTTACATAGTTTCAATGTATGGTTTAATTAATTTACATGCTCTGCAGAGCTTTATGTTGTTAGATGAGAACTATGTATGTACTTTGGTTTTAATGTGACGATGAACTTCTATTAATTTGGTCACTTAATTATCTATTCATGATGTTCTGTACTGATTTTTGACACACTTAATTATATATAATGCACGCAGATGAACCGGCAATGGATGTACGGTGACAGACACACCTCCGAGTACATTAAAGGCGTGCATGATTTTCTCGAAGTGGCTGAGGCAAACAAGCAGAATGGTTTTATGTGTTGTCCATACCCTATATGTGGGAATACAAAGTCTTACTCTGACCGGAAAATCCTTCACGCCCACCTGCTTTACAAGGGTTTCATGCCACACTATAATGTTTGGACGAGGGACGGAGAAATAGGGGTTATGATGGAAGACGACGAAGAAGAAGAGTACAATGACAACTATGTGCCCCCTGAATATGGTGATGCTACTGAATATCAAGAGGAACCAGACGATGTGCATGATGATGCCGCAACGGGCGAAGCTGCTCAAGATCAAGAGGAACCAGACGATGTTCCCGATGATGATGATCTCCGCCGGGTTATTGTCGATGCAAGGACGCAATGCGAAAGTCAAAAGGAGAAGCTAAAGTTCGATCGCATGTTAGAGGATCACAAAAAAGGGTTGTACCCCAATTGCGAAGATGGCAACACAAATATCGGTACCGTACTGGAATTGCTGCAGTGGAAGGCAGAGAATGCTGTGCCTAACAAAGGATTTGAGAAGCTACTAAAAATATTGAAGAAGAAGCTTCCAAAGGATAACGAATTGCCCAATAGTACATACGCAGAAGATACATGCATGCCCTAATGACTGCATCCTCTACCGCGGTGCGTACAAGGATCTGAACGCATGCCCGGTATGCGGTGCATTACGGTATAAGATCAGACGAGATGACCCTGGTGATGTTGACGACCAGCACCCCAGGAAGAGGGTTCCTATGAAGGTGATGTAATATGCTCCTATAATACCACGGTTGAAACGTCTATTAAGAAACGGAGAGCATGCCAACTTGATGTGATGGCACAGTGAGGACCGTAAGAAAGACGGGAAGTTGAGAGCACCCGCTGACGGGTCGCAGTGGAGAAAAATCAAGAGAAAGTAGTGGGATGAGTTTGCAAGTGACCCAAGGAACGTATGGTTTGCTTTAAGCGCGGATGGCATTAATCCTTTCGGGGAGCAGAGCAGCAATCACAACACCTGGCCCGTGACTCTATGTATGTATAACCTTCCTCCTTGGATGTGCATGAAGCGGAAGTTCATTATGATGCCAGTTCTCATCCAAGGCCCTTAGCAACCCGGCAATGACATTGATGTGTACCTAAGGCCATTAGTTGAAGAACTTTTACAGCTGTGGAATGGAAACGGTGTACGTACGTGGGATGAGCACAAACAGGAGGAATTTGACCTAAAGGCGTTGCTATTCGTGACCATCCATGATTGGCCCGCTCTCAGTAACCTTTCAGGATAAACAAACAAGGGATACCACGCATGCACACACTGTTTACTTGACACCGATAGTATATACCTGGGAAGTTGCAGGAAGAATGTGTACCTAGGCCATCGTCGATTTCTTCCGACCAACCATCAATGTCGAATGAAAGGCAAGCATTTCAAAGGCGAGTCAGATCACCGTAAGAAGCCCTCCATGCGTACCGGTGAGCACGTACTTGCTATGGTCAAAGATTTACACGTAATCTTTGGAAAGGGTCCCGACGCACTAGCTGGACACGCACCCATGTGGAAGAAGAAATCTATATTTTGGGACCTACCCTACTGGAAAGACCTAGAGGTCCGCTCTTCAATCGACATGATGCAGGTGACGAATAACCTTTGCGTGAACCTGCTAGGCTTCTTGGGCGTTTATGGAAAGACAAAAGATACACCTGAGGCACGAGAGGACCTGCAACGTTTGCACGAAAAAGACGGCATGCCTCGGAAGCAGTATGAAGGTCCTGCCAGCTACGCTCTTATGAAAGAAGAGAAAGAAATCTTCTTTGAATGCCTGCTCAGTATGAAGGTCCCGACTGGCTTCTCGTCGAATATAAAGGGAGTAATAAATATGCCAGAGAAAAAGTTCCAGAACCTAAAGTCTCATGGCTTCCACGTGATTTTGACGCAACTGCTTCCGGTTGCATTGAGGGGGCTTCTACTGGAAAATGTCCGATTAGCCATTGTGAAGCTATGTGCATTCCTCAATGCAATCTCTCAGAAGGTGATTGATCCAGAAATCGTACCAAGGCTAAGGAGTGATGTGGTGCAATGTCTTGTCAGTTTCGAGCTGGTGTTCCCACCATCCTTCTTCAATATCATGATGCACATCCTAGTTCATCTAGTCAACGCGATTGTCATTTTGGGGCCCGTATTTCTACACAATATGTTCCCCTTTGAGAGGTTCATGGGAGTCCTAAAGAAATATGTCCGTAACCACGCTAGGCCAGAAGGAAGCATCTCCATGGGCCATAAAACAGAGGATGTCATCGGGTTTTGTGTTGACTTCATTCCTGGCCTTAAGAAGATAGGTCTCCCTAAATCGCGGTATGAGGGGAGACTGACTGGAAAAGGCACGCTTGGAAGGGACACAATAATATGCAGGGACGGATATTCTTGGTCTCAAGCACCCTACACAGTTCTACAGAACTCTACCTTGGTGACCCCGTATGTCGATGAACACAAGAACAGTATGCGCTCCAAACACCCGGAGTAGTTCGACGACTGGATTACATGTGAACACATCAGGACTTTCAACAGTTGGTTGGAAACACGTCTCAGAGGTGACAACACTGTTTGTGATGAGCTGTACTTGTTGTCCAGGGGACCATCTTTGACTGTATTGATTTACAGAGGATACGAGATAAATGGGAATACATTTTACACGATTGACCAAGATCAAAAGAGCACCAACCAAAACAGCGGTGTCCGCTTTGATGCAACACCCGAGAGGGGAAATGACACATATTATGGTTACATAGTGGACATATGGGAACTTGACTACGGACAAGATTTTAAGGTCCCTTTGTTTAAGTGCAAATGGGTCAATCTGTCAGGAGGAGGGGTACAGGTAGACCCATAGTACAGAATGACAACAGTGGATCTGAAAAATCTTGGGTACACTGATGAACCATTCATCCTAACCAATGATGTGGCACAGGTTATCTATGTGAAGGACATGTCTACCAGACCGAGAAAAAGAAAAGATAAGGAAGCGAATTCATCATACGATGAGCCAAAGCGCCACATAGTTCTTTCAGGAAAAAGGGACATCATGGGAGTGGATGGCAAGACAGACATGTCTAAAGATTATGAAAAGTTTCATGAAATTCCTCCCTTCAATGTGAAGGCTGACCCAAGCATCCTGATAAATGACAAAGATTATCCATTGTTACGGCGCAATAAGCAAATGACACAAGCGAAGAAAAAGTGAAGACTTTCTCCCGCAACTATTATGATGATACCATGCCAACTTTTTAACAGACGAGTATGATACCATTGTCCGTTTTATACATGCACATGCTATGTGGTTGAAATTATGATACCATGCCAACTTTCAACTTTTTCAGAGTTCATTTGAAATGCTTTAATGTCTTATGGTTCGGCCCTCGTAATACCATTAATCCCGGTTCGCTCCTTGTCAACTGTGTTCTCACCAAGAACACTCTCAAGAGGCCAGCCACGTGGGCCATTGGTCCCGGTTTGTCTGGACCTTTTGGTCCCGGTTCCACGCACGAACCGGGACCAATGCGCCTCGCCCCTAGCCCATGACCATTAGTCACGGTTTGTGCCACAAACCGGGACTAAAGGGTTGGTCCTCATTGCGCTCAGAGTTTAGTCCCACCTTGCCAACAGAAGGGCGCTCACACCGGTTTATAAGCCCGTCCCTCTCTGCCTTGTTGAGCTCCTCTCAAAGTGAAAATAGATGCCCCTATATAGGGAATTTGACCTAAATTCATAGTGAATTTCTCTGAAATTCATAGAAATTTATTATGAATTTAGGTTGAATTTTCTCTATAGGCGCATCTATGTTCATTTTTTTAGTAAACTTAATCACAAACTTGTGATTCACACAAATTTCAAAGAATTCATATTTTAACTATTCAAATTTGGAAACTAATGGCACTAACAGAAAGTTTATAATTTTTCTAAAACTAATGTCACTAACAAAAAGTTTATAATTTTGCTGACCTAAAAGCAAAAAGAAGCAAAAAACAAAAGAAAATAAATAATACCGAAAACAAAACAAAAAAATTGGAAACAAAATAAAAATAGCAACAATAAGTATTTTGTTGTAAGTAGAAACAAAATAAAATAAATAAAGAAACAAATAAAAAAAGTGTTTTCAAATTTGAAAACTAATGGCACTAATAGAAACTTTATAATTTTTCTAAAACTAAAAGCAAAAAAGAATTAAAAAATAAAGCAAAAAAATAAAAGAAAATAAATAATGCAGAAAACAAAACAAAAAAACTGAAAAAAAATAAAAATATCAACAATAATATTTTGTTGTAAGTAGAAACAAAATAAAATAAATAAAGCAAGAAAGAAAACAAAAAAACAAAAAAAGTGGTTTCAAATTTGAAAACTAATGGCACTAACAGAAAGTTTATAATTTTTCTAAAACTAAAAGCAAAAAGAATTAAAAAGTAAAGCAAAAACACAAAAGAAAATAAATAATGTAGAAAAAAAACAAGAAAATAAAAATAAAAATAGCAACAATAAGTAAAGAAAAAAAAACAAAAAAAAGCGCCTCCTACTGGGTCCCCACGGCCTGAATACGACTAGAAACCCTACCATGGGCCAGGATTCAGGCCCGCAGGAGCCCTAGTAGGCCCACAGGCAGATAAGTGACTTTAGGCCCGTAAGCCTGCATTTGGGAGGAGCTCGGAGTGGTCAGCGCAGTAGCGCTTATAAACCATTATCGAGCCCTCTCGGCTAGCGAGGTGGGACTAAACATCCCACCACACCGCACCTGTTCCAGCACAAGGCCTTTGGTCCGAGTTGGTGGCACCAACCGGGACTAAAGGGTGCATTGGTACCAGTTCGTGGCACAAACCGGAACCAATGCCCCCCTTTAGTCCCGGTTGGTGCGACCAACCGGGACCATAGGCCGCCGCTTCCCGCCCTTTGGGCTGCTGAAAAGAGGCCGTTGGTCCTGGTTGGTGGCGCCAACCGGGACTAAAGGGGGGCGTTGGTCCCGGTGTGTGCCACGAACTAGGACCAAAGCCTTTCCTATATAACCAAACACTTGGGAAATTCCCCCCCACCCGCCATTCTTCTCTCCAACGCCGCCAGGCTCCTGCGTTGCTCCTCGACACCGGCCCCTGCCCCGACGTCGCCGTCGCCTCCCCTAGTCTCCCGAGGTCGCCGTCGCCGCCCGCTCGCCGTCGCCCGTGCCCTCGCCCGACGCCGTCGCCGCTCGCCGCCCTGTCCCGACGCGCATCGCGCGCCCC
>NC_041387.1:646053862-646059227 GCF_002162155.2 Triticum dicoccoides
CTGCCCCGTCGTCGTCCTCGCCGCCAAACGCGTGCCCCCTGCCCCTCCGTTGGTCTGGCCGGCGCCCCTCCCCTGTTTTTTTCTTATATTACATGCTTCTTCTTTTTCAGATTATATATATATATATATGTATATATGTGAGTATATGTATTGTGTATATTGCTTCTTTTCAGATTTTTTTTCATATATATGATGATTTGTATTTTTCTTTTTTATAAAAATGCATATATGTTTGTATGTTCTCTATGTATATATGTTCATATATGCAAAACTTAGATTTATATATTTAGAAAAGAATTATCTATATATGTTCTCTGATTTAGTACAGTTTAGGTTAGTTTCATTTTTAGAAAAGTTTTATATATTTAGGAGAGGAAAAAGGAAAATCAGAAGAGGAAAAAGGAGAAGAAGAGGAGAGGAAGAAAAGGAAGAGGAGAAGAAGAGGAGAGGAAGAAACGGAAGAGGAGAAGAAGAAAGGAATAGAGTAGAAGAAGAAAAAATAGAATTTTTTTTCTATTTTTTTCTTCTTCTCCTCTATTCCTTTCTTCTTCTCCTCTTTTTTTCTTCTGCTTTTTCTTCGATCTTCTCCTCTATTCCTTTCTTCTTCTCCTCTTTCTATTTCGTCTTTGTTTTGTTATGTTTTATCGGGTCTGTCGTCGTCCATATACCCCTCCCGATAACTTCAACACGAGAAGGGGTTGGTCGATATACCCCCTCCCCGATAATATTATTTTCCCATGTACGTATGTCGTGTCGATATAAACTCCCGATAACTTCAACACGTGGGGGGAGGGTCGATATACCCCCTCCCAATAACTTCAACACGTTGGGGGGGTCGATATACCCCCTCCCCATTACTATTATTTTCCCATGTACGTATGTCGTCGTTGTCGATATAAACCCCTCCCGATAACTTCAACACGTTGGGGAGGGGTCGATATACCCCCTCCCAATAACTTCAACACATGGGGGGGGGGCTCGATATACCCCCTCCCCGATAACAATATTTTCCTGTGTATGTATCTCGTCGTTGTCGTATTACCCCCTTGAAGCGTTGTCAAGGCCACCCCAAACCCTAGAGAAGCAGCGTCGAGGCCACTAATTAATATGATTCCTTACTATGATTAGCTAGCTAGTTCTATGTTTGCCAATAATATATCCATATCTGTCATGTTTGAATAATAATTGCCATGTTGTAAATATTTGTGGAAACTATGGACACCCCTCGAGACGAAGCAACAGAAGCGGTGTTGGGGGACATAATCGCACAAGGAAGTGATGCTGTTTTCTCGTTTCTGAACGACACTGATGGTTAGGAAGGACAGGTTGAAGAAGCAGGCTATGATTATGATGGCTCCTTTGACCCAATGCCGGTACAAGAAAGAGACCGTGAGGACGGCTCCGGTGACCCAATGACGGTGCAAGAAGGAGACCGTGATGACGGCTCCGGTGACCGAACCGAGTTTGGCCAGGTATATATTAGTTAAGTCTATGCTGACTAGCTAATTGATGCATTCATTGTTTTGGTATATATACATATATTAATTAACTCTCGTATTTCTTATTTTTTCCAGCCCTCCGGATAGAGCACAACTTCGGTAAGGAGACGAGGCCCGAAGAAAAAGTTGAGCTAGGATGAAAGGTTTGAGATCACAGTAATCACGTGCGACGGCGAACCGATTGAACCCATCCGGACAAAGAACACATTTGCTGCTCAGTGCGGGGTTCTTGTTAGGGACAAGATCCCGGTCAGCATCCACCAATGGTATAAGCCTAAGAACAAAGACCTTGAGGTGTCTTATGTCAATGATATGCAGAAAGATGATCTTTGGACTAAGCTGAAGGCAAATTTCACCCTACCGCCAGAGGAGGATCCGGAGAAGCCAGTTATGGAGCAATTAATCAAGTCTTTTGCTCTTAATAAGATGGCAGGCGTATTCAGGAGGTGGAGGAAAGAGCTGAAAAAGTTTGTCGACAAAGAAGAGACACCAGAATTCATCATCAAATATGAGAAGATCAGAGATCACTGGCCCGCATTTGTGGCCCACAAGACATCGGAAAAGAGTAAGAAGATGTCGGTGACAAATAAGCAAAATGATGCGAAGAAGTTTCACCGTCGCACGCGGTCAAGTGGCTACCTCAAAGCCTGGCCTAAGTGGGCCAAGGCTGAGAATGATCTTCTTGATAAAGGGATCAAACCAGAGACAATGAACTGGCCAGACCGTTGCCGGACTTGGTTCTTCGGGGCTGGCAGAACCTTGGACCTTGTATCAGGGAAGTGCCGTTGGACGGACGAGCAACTGAAAATACCAGTCAAGAGGCTTCGGCACTATATCGATGCAGCGCAGCAAGGGGCATTCGTTCCAGACAGGGAGAACGACGAGCTCACAATGGCCCTCGGGAATCCTGAGCACCCTGGACGGACACGAGGCACGCCAGGCTCCATTCCGTGGAAGGTTGGTTTTTCGGACGCAGGCGGTTACAAATGCCAGGAGAGGAGGAAGAAAGTGGAGCATAGCCAACTGCAGGCGCTGCACGCAAGGGTACAAGGGCTAGAGGAACGAGAAGCAGATCACAGCAAACGACCTGCCGAAGCTTCCCCCGAAGCTACCCCGCCATCTCAGCGGAGAAGCAGTGTGGCTTCCACCGAGTTGCTTCAGCCGGAGCATGTCTTGATGGCTCCTACTAGCTACCCCGTGGATTTTATCACGGAGTCTCAAAATTGACACCTTATGACGCAATGGCAGAACTTAAAAGTCAAGGCGGCTGTCGGCCAAGTTCGACCTTCTGAACTCGGCGCAACTTTTCACTGTTGACCGATTCCAGAAGGATATGCTAGGCTGACGGTGGATGAAATAACAATGGGATTTGAGGACCTCCAGCTTGACCACCCTACTAGTGAAGGGGAGACTCGGCTGGGTTCTGCTCTGAAGACTCCATGCCTATGGCGGAAGGAGTTCATCAAGCTTCCGAACTGGACGCCTCCTCCTCCAACTCCGGCGAGTCAGGGCACTCTGCCTCCTCCATCGCCTCCTCGTCTGGCGAGTGACTATCAGGGCACTCGGCCTCCTTCTCCGGCGCGTGGCGGAACTCCGCCTCCTTCTCCGCCTGCGCCGGCACGCCCGAGCAGCCCGCAACCTCCTCCTTGTCCGCCTCGCCAGCAAGGGCGGACTAGACCCGCCACCGCCCCGGCTGCTCCGGCGCGTCATAGTCCTTCTCCTCCGCCTTGTAAGAAAGCACGAAAGAAGACAGACGCTTCAGCCGCTCCGTCTGCTTCGGCGTCTAGCAGTACAACCAGTAGAGGCGGGAGGCAATACAGATACGGTCCTTCTCTCAAGCCTCTAGAGAAGTTACCGTACAAGAGGACCGAGGAGGAAAACACGAAGATCGTGCGGACTAAAGTGGAGGACTTCTTTGAAGGGTTGAAAGCAAAGCGCACTATCGATGCCCTGAGGAAACCATAAAAGTCTCCGCCGAGAACCAACTATGAGCGCATTACTGAACAGGCATATCTCGCAGCGGAGCGGTCGGGAAGTACTGTCAGTGATCAAAGGTTAAAAGAATGAGCAGCTGCGAAAAAAATTGCCCAGCTCAGCAAACAAGCAAATCAATCGTGCCCCCCGCTCAATGTGTCTACCGGCGGCATCGTCGCTAATGCTCCGGGGATGGTGCCCGGTTATAGCAATCTTGCAGATTACCTGCCTGATGATGTCAATTTTGATTTCATGGAGGTGGACGAACACAGATACGAGTACGGGAAGCCTCTCATCAAAGATGAAAAATCTCTAACAATGATGATGCGAAGATTCCATAATTGGCACATGAAAACCTGTAGAGAGTCTGGGGGGAGGAATACTTTGTTTCTGAGAATTAAAGAGGAGCACGACCTCGTTGGAACTGATCTGTTGCCTATTCCATTTGAGGAGTTCTTCGAGTTCTTCAATCAAAAGGCCCTCGATAAATTAACGGTCTTTTGCTACTGTCTATAAGTACTATTTCTTTCATTAAGTCTCTATATATAGCTCAGCTCTTTCATTGCATGTATTTATAATTAATTATCCTCACTATATTATTCAGACTGAAGATCATCGAGTGTAGAAAACAAGAAATGTATCATATTGGGTTCATTAACACAAATATCATAGATGAAATTCAGGTTAAAAAGCATGCCGAAGAGGCCGAGGCCAACTTGCTACAATCGTTGATCAAAAATCAAAACAAAGATTTAATACTCTTTCCTTACAACTTCGAGTGAGTGTTACTGTCGTGTGCATATTCGGTTTCCCTTATTACTCGAGCGAGGTTATAGTAATGTAATGGATGAGTTATGCATGCGTACGCATCTTCCACTATGTTCTTCTGGAGATTAAGCTTGAGTGGGGACTAGTAACCGTCTTAGACTCGAGACGAAAAGATCCCGAAACCTATGCGGACATGACTAAAATGCTCAACAAGTAAGTTCAATCGATCATTATCGCACCATATCGACAATTTTTTGTTCATTTCCTGATATCTGAAGTAATAATAATTATTTTCTTTGTCTTGCAGGGTTTGGAAACAGTTCACCGCAGAAGCTCTGGGACTGCCGAAGGAGCTGCGATATACATACCCGAAAGTAAGTACTACTGCCTAGCTAGTTGCGCGCATCTCCCGTTGATTCTATAGCTATACTTTCATCAATGCCATTTATAATGCTTCATTATCAGTTTGATTGACCTCTATTTCTCGTAAACTGCTTGTGGCAGGAACAAGGGAATAATTACTATGGATACTACGTGTGCGAGTTCATCTACAACGCGACTTTGAAAAATAAGCGGGGCTACTCTAAAAGACAATATGAAGTGCGTAAGCAATAATATTCACAATTTCATTTTATTACACCATCATTTCTGTTGAGTTTCATCCATATATATGTATTAACCCCCTTCTTCAAATTAGAGGTGGCAAATGCGGAATGAACTCCTACCACAAGATCGCATGAAAGCAATTCAAGAGGAATTGGCGGGATTCTTTCTTGACAACGTCATCAATAAAGCCAGAGAGTACCATGTGGAAGTTAATTTCAATTGCTAGGGGATTGTAAGAGATCTTACATATTGTATATATATGTAGCCAGTAGCGTCGGATAGATAATACGAAAACTTGTTGTTCGACCAATCTCTCATAGAAGGAGAGGTCGATCGATCACTTCTCTCGGTATGCATGACGAACTTCTATACTTAATGGTTTCCTTCATTTTCTTGCTAGCTAGCGTGTCGAGGGCCTCTCTATGTATAGTACGTAGCGTCGACCAAGCATGGACATAAGAGAGGACAATCCTCTCTATTAATTAGCTAGTTAACACAATATATGAAACACCTAAATT
>NC_041387.1:646059483-646087349 GCF_002162155.2 Triticum dicoccoides
CCCCTTTCAAAACAAAAACAAAACCACAGCCTATTGGTCCCGATTGGTGCCACCAACCGGGACCAAAGGCCCTCCTGCGTGGGCTCGGCGCACCGGCCACGTGGAGGCCCATCTGTCCCTGTTCTGGACTGAACCGGGACTAAAGGGCCAGGGCATTAGTAACGACCCTTTAGTCCCGGTTCAGGAACCGGGACAAAAGGACCTTACCAACCGGGACTAATGGTGGTTTATCTACTAGTAAGAGCCCTCCTTTCGTTCATAGGATAGGAATTTTATAGGAATACGAAAATCATACGAAGTGAGATGACATGCATCTCAATTCCTATAGAGAAAGAGATGCCATTTCATGCATAGGATAGGAATTTTTCCATTTAGTCTAGGCTAATGTGCTAGTAATTTGCTCTAAAAACTACAGTAGTAACTAGTAGTACTGGTACATGCTCGTGCTCAGACACAAACACACACACACACTAACTACTAGTACTACTACTTCTCACATGCTGGCCAGACGCCGTCATTCTCCTTCCCGGCTTTGTCGGTGACACCCCACCGTGCTTGGATCTCCGCCGACCTCTTCGCAGCAGCGCGTGCGTCCTTTTATTTCTTGCGGCAGCGGGCCTCTCTTTTCTTGAGTGCTTTCTGAATTTTCTGCTCCCTCTGTGTGGCTTTGGCCGCCTCTTGCTCTACTGCCCATTCGGCCTTGGCATCTTCAAATTCCTCACACATAGTTGTGAGGTCGCGAGCGGCGATGAACTCGGCACGGCGGGATGCCATCGCTTCCCTACCATTTTGTGTGCGGTCACGGGCGGCGAGGAACTCGGCGCGGAGGGATGCCATTGCTGCCTTACCGGTTAGTGTGCGCGCGGTGGCATGAACGAAGCTTGGTGAGAGCTCTGGGGTGGAGTGTTCGGACAACCTTATGTGCATTGGTTTGGCAAGAGCTCAAGGACAGAAGACGAAGCATATTTGGATTCCCCTTCAATCCTGGTCATTTATTACCGACTAAAATGCATTGGCGGTCATCGAACTTGTCTTTTTTTGACGGGGAAACATTTGGAGCTTTATTCAACAATGGAAGCCCCTGCAGAGTCTGTGAGGAGGCTAGTTAAAATAATGCCAGGGGCAGTGTCAAACCAACATTTTATTACATCCAGTGTGCTTGCATGTCTAGCACATAGGTGAGCAGGGTAGTTGGTTGTCCTAGAAATATATTGAATACAAAAAGACTTAAAACTAGTAGAGAGCTCCAAAATTTCAGCTAAGATAGGCGCCACGACGATCCTTTCATCATGACGCGAGTTCCAGAGATTGACGACCTCCAAGCAGTCGGATTCCATCACGACTTTCTCGTAGCCCCTGAGCTTGGCAAATATGACACCGTTCCGGATTGCTAGGGTTTCAGAGATAAGGGGGTCGGTAATCCCCTGATAAGGTTTACACCATGCAGCTCTAAAAGTGGATTGGGATCGAGCAACTCCTCCCACCCCTCCTCTTCGAGCTTCCACTGCAACACTGCCATCAGTGTTAATCTTGATCTCCCCCTCCTCGGGTGGCCGCCATCCATGGCCCGGAAGCAACCGAGCTTGCGCTGTTGGTAGATCAAGCAAAGCAAGAGTATCTCTGGTCTTTTCATAGACTGAACTGGGTCAGTAGAACCTTTATCATGAGTTAGATTATTGCGTGATGTCCAGATAGCCCACATGATCGTCACCAGCTTGGCACGATCGGACTCAGAGAACTTGGGATCACAAGTGATATCCTTTGACCATGTAAGAGGGTGTAGATCGGGTCGTTTTACCCCAAGCCAGGCCGGGGCTTGAGTCCAAAATCCTCTCGCATGGGAGCAGTTCAACAAAGCATGGATCATGTCCTCATCTTCATGCTGGCATATTTTGCACTTGCTCACTGTTGCAATATGTCGATACTTTAGTGTTGATTCTACTAGCAAGATACCTCGTAAAACCCTCCACCAAAACACTCTCACTTTTGGCAGAACCTTCAATTTCCGTAATGTGGTCCATAGCTGTTTTTCTGTTGTTGATGCTTCGACTACCGTCCCTTTCTCTAGAGCCAATTGCTCGTTCTGAGTCATGAGAGCACGATAAGCTAAGTTAACAGTATATGAACCTAACTTTTCGAAATCCCATGCCAAAATATCATCACCACCACCAGTCCTTATTGGGATATTCAGAATGGCGTCTGCATCGGGTGGAATGAAGTTGTCTCTGATCACCTGGTCTTTCCAGAGCCAGGTTTCAGAATCGATAAGATCAGACACACGATGTAACTACGCATTACCAATATGAGCAACCAGACTCATCGTTCTGGTATCGGGGATCCATTTGTCCTCCCAGATAGAGAACGGTCGTGCCACTTCCAATGTGCTTAATCAAGCCCGACTTCAGAGCTTGTCTGCCCGCGATTATCGCTCGCCACACTGCCGATGGGTACTTAGGTGCAGTGGCTTGCATGAAATCGAAGGAATGAAAGTATCTACCTTTTAAGACCCGCGAGCACAGAGAGTTGAGATTCGTCATCAAGCGCCACCCGTGCTTGCCAAGTAGTGCTAGGTTAAAGAGCTGCAGGTCCTTGAATCCCATCCCTCCTTTAACTTCTGGCGCAACTAGTGAGTCCCAAGATAACCAATGTAAATACCGGCGATCTAGGCTGCTACTCCACCAATATTTGGCTATGAGCGAGGCCAGCTTCTTACACACTTTTTTCGTTAGCTAGAAGCAAGACATACTGTACGTGGGAATTGACTGAGCTACTGCTTTGATTCTGACTTCCCGTCCAGCGCATGAAATAAGTCTCTCAACTCCACGCTGGAGTTTTGACCGGATCCTCTCCCCGATGTGGTCGAAGGTACCTCCAGTAATTCGACCAACAGCCTTAGGAAGGCCGATATAGCGTTCACCAAAAGCTTCCACTGAAATCTGCAGCGTTTGCTTTAGTAAAAGCCTTGTACGAACAGGAGTGTTTGGACTAAAAAATATAGCACTTTTTTCTTTGTTCACTGCTTGACCCGAACACTCGCTATATATACGGAGAATATCATTCAGACAATGAGCACTCTGCACCTTGGCTTGCAGAAAGATTAGACTATCGTCCGCAAATAGCAAGTGGTTGATCCAAGGACATCTATAGCTGACCCGAATGCCTCTGTCAGTATGAGTTCCTCCATAGAAGTTCAGCAATGAAGTGAGACCCTCGGCGCACAGCAAAAACAAGTAAGGTGAGACGGGTCACCCTGACGGACCCCCCTGGAGGGAGAGAAGAAAGGTTGAAGCTCGCCATGAACTCGAACAGCAAACCGCACTGAAGTAACACACTTCATGATGAGACGAACAAAAGCCAATCCAAACCCCAACTTGAGCATAATCGCTTCGAGATAGTGCCACTCGACGCGATCATAAGCTTTCATCATATCTAACTTGATAGCACAAGCAGCATTTCCTCCCTTCTTCCTTCTTTTCATGGCATGCACGCTTTCATATGCGACTAAAACATTGTCTGTAATCAAGCGGCCCGGGACAAAAGTGCTCTGCTCCGCTCAAATAATATCATCCAAAAACTCTCTCAGCCTATTAGTAATAGCTTTGGCAGCGACTTTATACAAGATTGAGCATAGAGAGATCGGGCTATATTGGGAAATCTTTTGTGGAAAACGTACCTTGGGTATTAGGGTGATGGAGGTGTCATTCATAGCCGCTCGTAGTTCGCCACCATTCAAGAAGTCAAGCACCGCTGGAATTATGTCATCCTTAAGAAGATTCCAGTGTCGCTGAAAAAACCCCGCTGTGAAACCATCAACTCCCGAGGCTTTTGATGGAGCCATTTGAAACAGAGCTTTTTAACCTCTTCCGCCGTGTATGGCTTTTGCAACTCATGATTCATCGTGGCCGTAACTCTGCTAGGAACAAACCTGAGCAGATCTTCCATCTGCCGAAAACCTTGAGATGTGTATAAATTTTCGAAGAAACTTTGAACCTCTTCACGATCATCCTCGGGGGTGGAGCACATAGAGCCATCCGAGCGTTCCAGTTTCTCGATCCGGTTCATGCGCTTGCACTGACACATCTGGGCATGGAAATATCCCGTGTTCCTGTCTCCTTCGCGAAGCCATGGTACTCTGGACCTCTATCGAGACCAGATCTCTTCTTGGTGCAATGCAGTCCTCCGTTTTTTAACGATTGCTTTCTCCTCCTGAGTTGGCCCGCTGCCCACAGAACGACTCCGCAACTGAGTTAGCTTTGCACGTAACTTACGTATTTTGCGGGCAAGACAACCAAACTCCCTTTTACCCCAAGCTGATAGCTGAGATTGTAGATAGTTCAGGGCCTCCACTACGCCTCCCAGGCCGTGACGACCCGACCCCTTCTGCCAGGAGTCTAGGATGAGCTGGTCATAATCCGCATCTGTCTGCCACATGTCCTCATATCGAAAGGGTTTAGGCCCTCGATGTACGCTGGAAGTAAGATTTTCCCTAAGATCTGCAAGATAAAAATAGTGATCTGACTCCGCAGCGACAATGTGCCTTACTTTGACGTTTGCAAATAGGTCTGTAAGTACTATGTTGCCAAAGGCTCTGTCCAGCCGGGCTTTGACGTTAGAAAGTCCCGTCTGCCTATTATCCCAAGTATATTCCATGCCTGACCAGCCCAAGTCAACCATCGCACACTCATCCATTACCTCACGGAACGCTTTCATCTGCCACTCAGGTCTTGGTGAGAGAGAGAAGTGTTCTGAGCCGAATAAAGTTTCGTTGAAATCCCCGATGCACATCCAAGCTTCATGCTGGATAGCAAACAATGTTCTCATGAATCTCCAACCGTGGCATCTATCTTCCACGCGTGGAGCTCCATAGAATCTAGTAACATGCCACTTTTTGGACGTGTCATTCTTCCGCTGCACCGTAACATCTATATGGGCAGAACTGTAATTTTTTAGCTCAACATCGAGCTCAGCAGACCAGAACAAACCTAGTCCCCCACTGAGTCCAACGCTAATCACCGCAAAACATCCTGCAAAACCAAGGGAGTTCTGAAGATTCTCCACTCGCTTGGCTGAAATTTTGGTCTCCATAAGAAATAAGAGACCGGGTCCTTCCTGCTTCACAATGTTGCGAAGCTCCCGAACTGCCTCGGGGTTCCCAAGCCCCCGACAGTTCCAGCTGAGGCAACTCATGATTCCTGGCGGGCTGCTCTGCAGCCACCGCCGAACACTCTCTATTTTGGGAGTTAGTGGGAGTCGGTTGCTTCTTTTTGGCCTCTGGCTCCCTCTCTGACTCCTTTTCATCACCATCCGAACGCATCTCACCCTCTTTAAATACCACCACAGCATTTGTGGTGTCAATGATCTGTGGCACCTGCGTTTGATCATTCGGAGGCAAAGTAATCTGTCGATAAACTTGCTTTGTTCCTCTGATCAAGCTTCTTTTTAGGCGAGTTGACCTCTGGACTAGGATCAGCTCTAGCGTTTGTGGCACGCGTATCTTTAGTGCTGCTTTGGCTCGACTGTTGCTCCTTAGACGAGCTATCATTAGACCCACCTTTTTTCTTCTCCTCTGGCGCTCTCAGACTTGATTTAAAAGGTAGCTCACCATTTTCATCACGCGAGCCAGGGGTCGGACAATGAAGGTTAGAATGTCCCAACCGCCCGCATGAGAAACAAAAGTTTGGTACATGTTCATACTAAATACCGTACCAGTCTCTTCCACCTCTAGCTGCAGAATCAATTAAGATCCACCTACGAAGAGGTTTCCTTACATTGATGGTAACCCTAGCTCTTAGGTACCCACCAACAGGGTCAAATTGCATTGAGGATGCGTTCTTATCAATTTGTTTGGCAATTGCTTTTCCCCTCGCATCGTTCCGCAAATTGAAAAGCAGATTTGGGACCCTGACCCAAATCTGAAGCTTCTCAAACTGCAACTCAGATGGCCGCATACACTCTTTGAATTACGTGAGAACAACCGCATTCTTACTTATGTGGCACGGCGATCCCTCCCACACGCGATCGTGATCACGTTGGCACTCAAACTCAGCTATGAACATGTTCTCTCCCGCCGGGCGGAACACCAACCCTCTAGGGTTTCCCCATGTCGGGCGCAACGCGTTGGCAATTGTCTGGATGTGCAGTAAGTTCCGGCGCAAAACCTTGCCTGCGATCGCCCAAAACTGCCTTGACCCGCTATCATCATCGTCCAAAACCAATGGTGTTTCCTCCTCTTCGGTGAGATCTAACTTGCCCATGGCCTCCTCCATGCGAGCCCTCTCTGCTCGAGGCGAGAGAGCACCCTTGTCCCGTGAGAAGCTCGGTGTCGTGGCCATCCGAGCCCGATGTAGTGCTGCCCGCCGACGCTAGCGATCAGCGGCCGCCGTAGATTCCACGCGAAACCCTAATCGCCTCCCAAGGGGGCTCCTAGTTTTCCGGGGGAAAA
Organism: Triticum dicoccoides; assembly: GCF_002162155.2. NCBI lineage: Eukaryota > Viridiplantae > Streptophyta > Magnoliopsida > Poales > Poaceae > Triticum > Triticum dicoccoides. The sequence continues at coordinate 646,065,926 of NC_041387.1, forward strand.
AAACGTCATCGAACTTGTCTTGATAGCTCACTTTGATCATTTTATACGAGATATGGTGATTATATGGTCACTGGCTCAGCGTATAGCTCCGTATTTGTCTGGTTGCCCAGTCAAACAGTCCGCATGCGCCTCATCAACTTGTGTTCTTTATCTAACTACGTGAGCCTACCTGTCAATGGAGAAATAAATATTGTAAAAACCAAAATTATGCGTTTGTGGGGAATCAAACCACGGACTCGTCGCTGCAACACACCCTCGTCAGCCAAATGAAAATGAAATACTTCGCGTCAGACACTCACGCTCATGCTGTCAAAGCATGCTAATCCATGCACGTCGCCCTCTAAATCAAAGTCATGCTCATGGCATAACGCAAACGGCAAGCGCATCACCTGCACGCCCCGACGGTGCCTGACATTACTGTTTAGACGTTTGATGGAGGCCTACGCGAACACCGAGCATGTATTCACCTGGCTCAACACCAACGGTCATACTCGGACCGCCTTGCTCATGTATATCATCCATCACAACGACAATCTATAAAACAGCCTAGCTAGAGAGGGTACTATGGTAGTATGGTACGGAGTATGTACTATCATGCGATCTTAGTGCCACTGCACACCGAAACCCCTTCCATTGCTAGCGCACGTTTTCCGCCTGGAACGGTCACCGTCTCTCCAGAATGTCAATGCCGCATTCACCGGACTTAACTGCAGGTGCAATTGCTGTGTCACTGACATGCGGGCCAGATGCCCGTTGGGCCCACATGGCAGTAACCTAACGCATCTGCAGTTAAGTCACTAAAGCAGCGTCCGCATTCACACCCGACGAACCTACTCCGGCGCCAGTTGTCCATCCGTCTGCCGCGGCTCATTGCCATTCACCCACTATATTAACTTGAGCCCCAGCTCCCGGCCATATCCAAAGACCCACACTTATTCTCCTCCGGTCCCTTCCTTCTGTCGGCACCACTCCAACCATGGCCTCCTGGCGCTCTGAAGCTCTCTTGGACGTACTATCGTAGGAGCAGGCGAGGGACATCAGCGGCTCCGCTCCGGTCGCGCTCCAAAGCTCTCTTCGATGTACTGTCGCAGGAGCAAACGAAGGAGATCACCTAACGAGCGGGAAAGCACCGCCCTCGTCATTTTATCGATCGATCGCGCGAAAATGTTATGCTTCGCAAGTTCTAAAGGAAAAGACGGCACACTTACGACTCGTACGCGTCGCACCCCCGACTGTCTGGCTCGCACGACGCTCACCAGAGGGGACACGCGTTGTCTTGCAATTTCACTAACATGTGGGACTGTAATTGAATAAGCCGCCAATAGCTGAAATCTAATCGCTCGGCGGGTGTCTGTTGAGAAGAGAGAAATGGGGGAGGGAGAAGAGATCGCCCGCCCGCCGCGCACGGACTCCAAGAAATATATGGTGATAATGTGAGGTGGGCCATGCTGGAGTCTGGACTGCTTCCGGAGCCCTCTCTGACTGCCCTGGCCCCTCAAGACGCCAGCTGCCCATCGCATGCATAGCAAGTTGTCCCCGCTTATGTGGAGGAGAGAGAGGCATTGACAAAGTCAAGGAGTAACAGTGGAGACAATAGCTTTCATAAAAAATAAACAATGAATACTCGTTGATCGTCCTCTATATCGGAAAGGATACTTTCATTCGCCGACATGTGGGACGTCGACCATCCTGGTCCACCTACCATGCACAAAATTATCCTGGTCTACCCCGGTCGTATCGCAGACCCAACCTTTCCCACTGTAAGTTGTTCGGACGAAGGAACCATCATGACTTCGTTGAATTCCGCTTCTTCAAGAATACTTACTGTACCCGCAATACTGCTACCACACGCGAAGACTGGACGGCACTGTACCACGTCATATCACTGAAACCCACTTGGCCAAACTAGCCCGCCTAGGTCATCTATTTTGGAACGGAGGGAGTACGTCTCTGCACTGCTATGATTTTGTGTTGCACGTTCCATGTAAATGTTTAACGGAAGTTGGCAAGGAAAATCCTTGTTGTTTTTGTACAGGCAAGGAAAATCCTAGTGATTGCGTACAAAAGCTTGCGAAGATTTTAAGGACCAATTTAATAATAACGCGCTCATTTTCATTTTGAGAAATAACTCGCTAATTTATTAATTTATATATATATATATATATATATATATATAATGTGCCTCTCCGGTTTATTCTTTGATATTAATTGCTCCTTCTAACATAACATTATATATATAATGAGGCCACCTAATACGTGTATTTCAAGGAAGTGCAAATGGGCTGGGATTTCTTAGAAAATATAAATGGGCCTGATTGACGCAAAATTATTTGTTCACCCAGCCCAGCAAATGGACTGTACATTCTAGAAAACATGGGTTAAATATATGCCACATTTTTGCAGGCTGACATGTGGGCCAATAGGTCGAAGCCTACGCAGGACGTTGTCAACTTGGTCAACAAATGATTATGTCATCCACAACCATTGGATTTATATCCAACGGCCGACATGCACCTTCAATCTCTCGTCTTCTTCCTCCAGCATTGTCGGGACCGCCTGGTCCAGCCTCCGGCAGCTAGCGGCTCTGCTTAGCACGCATCGCTGCGAAGCGCTACCCCACCGCCGGCCAGGCTATCCCTCCACCCCTCGACACCTCCTGTTATTCTGCACAGACTACAGCCCCACACTGCAACAGAACCAGTTATACCCCTTCTCCTCCTCTCAATCTGCGACTCCACTACCGCGTCTTCCCATCTCTGAGTCGTTCCCATCCGGGGCCTCGCCGTCTTCCACCGCCTCGCTGCGCTCGGTGTGGCATGGTCAACAAATGAGAGTCATCGGAAGAGGACTGTACGTGGAGAGCCTGACGGCTGGGACCCACGAGGTCCATAGTCGCACGCAAGGAAAGTTCCTCCTTATTAAGCTGAAAAAATGTTTCCTCCACCCGACACCTGGGACCCACCGGCTATATCTTCGCATGGAAGGAAGTGCCTCCTTGTTTTGCGAAAGAAATTATTCATCTTGTTAACAGCTGGGACCCGTCAGATTTGGTGGCTGACTTGTGGGCCTACTAAGCGGACGTGTACATACGGCTTTGTCAACTTAACCAACAAATTATTCTAGCAGCTGGACCGTTGGATGTTAATCCAACAGCCGTGCTCCTTCTTAAACCTCTGTTCTTGCTCCTGTCTCCCGTGGGCGGCACCGCGGCTGTGCTGCCGCGCACCCGAACCAGTGAAGTTTCCCACTCCTCTCCATCTGCGACTCCACTGCCCCGTCTTCCCCATCTCCGGGTCATTCCAGTCTAGGTGCGCTCGGCACGGTGTGGTCAACGTGGTCAACAACCAAGAGTCATCGGAAGATGACTGTACGTGAGAGGCTGACAGTGGGGACGCACCACGCCCATGGACACCTGCATGCAACAGAACGCGGCGTGGTCAACATGGTAAAGGAATGACTTTCATCGGAAGTATACTGTACGTGGAGAGTCTGACAGTTGGGTCCACGGCCGCAGCAAGTAAGTGCCTCCTTATTACGTGGAAAATAATTATTCCTCCAACTGACAGCAGGGACCCACTGGATGGGCCACCGTATTTTGCATAAAAAACGTTTGCCCCCAGACTGCTAGGACCCACCTGACGGGCCACCATATTTCATGAAAACAACGTTCCCCCCACTATCAGCTCGGACCCACCGGAAGTGCCTCCTTATTAAGTAGAAAAAAATGAATACTCCCCTTGCTAGCTGGCACCCACCTTGGGGGGAAGCTGACTTGTGGGCCCACTAAGTTGACGGGGACGGAGGGCTTTGTCAACTTAGTCAGTATGAACAATTCTAGTTGCACTGACCGTACAATGTCCATCCAACGGCCATCATGCTTCTTCAACCTCTGGTCTTCTTGCTATAGCCGCCCAAAGAAGCGATGATTGTGCCGCCTGCTCCTGCCTCCTGTGGCCGGCTGTGATGCCACGGAGGCCTCACCGCCCTCTACTAGTCCTGCCGCTGGCCAGGCCATCCCTCCACTCACCCACACCCCCTGTTTTTCTGCGGCGACGACGGCCTCACACCACAGCCGAATGAGTGAACCCTCATACTCCTCTACGCGTTGGCATCCACTACCGCGTCTTCCCCGGCTCCGGGTCATCCCCTTCCTAGGCCTCGCCGTCGTCCACCGCCGTGGTGCTCTCGGCGCGGCGTGGTCAATGTGGTCAACGACCGAATTCCATCGGAAGAGTACTGTACCTGGGGAGGCTGACAGCTGGGTCCACGGCAGCCACAAGGATGGGCCTCCTTATTACACGGAAAATAATTATTCCTCCACCTAACAGCGGGGACCCACCGGATAGGCCACTAGTATTTTGCAAAAAAAACATTCCCCCCTGACTGCTGGGACCCACTAGACGGGCCACCGCATTTCGCGAAAAAAACGTTCCCCCTGTTGTCAGCTCGGACCCGCCGGAAGTGCCTCCTTATTACGCACAAAAAAAGAATACTCCCCCGGCTAGCTGGGACCCACCTTTGTGGGAGACTGACTTGTGGGCCTACTAAGTTGACGGGGACGAAGGACTTTGTCAACTTAGTCAATATGAACGATTCTAGCTCCAGTGACCGTACGATGTCCATCCAACGGCCGTAGTGCTTCTTCAACCTCTGGTCTTCTTGCTCCAGCCGCCCAAAGCAGCTCCGGTCGTGCCGCATGCTCCTGTCTCCCATGGCCGGCTGTGCTGCCATAGAGGCCTCACCGCCCCCTACTATTCCCACCGCTGGCCAGGCCCTGCGGTGATGGCAGCCTCACACTACAGCCGAAAAAGTGAACCCTCTTACTCCTCTCCGCGCGGGCTTCCACTCCCGCGTCTTCCTCGGCTCCGTGTCGTCCCCTTCCTAGGCCTCGCCGTCGTCCACCGCCATGGTGCTCTCCATGCGGCGTGGTCAATATGGTCAAGGAACGACTTCCATCGGAAGAGTACTGTACATGGAGAGGCTGACAGCTGGGTCCACGGCCATAGCCCAGTTTTTTGTGCTTTGCCAAGTAAGTCGCTTTGTCAGGCCTGTTGGGCTGCAAATCTTTCAGTACGAGGAGATCTTTCACTCGGCTGGCCGAGAAAATGGCCCATCAGTAATGAGAAATGGGATGTACTTTTTAAAAACACATCAAACCGGCAATTAGTTTCAAATATCTTTTTTTCATTTAGATATTTTAAATTACATTAATTTTTATGCGTGGAGAATTTGTTGGATTTTATATCGATATACATTTATTTTTAAAATCAGTTTGAATGTGAGTCGCAATTTCAGGATTAAAAATAGTTCGGACCGCACCGAAATATGCAAAATTTCATATAATTTTTTCACCGTGGCCACAATATGGGCTGTAATGCTAACAAAAAGAATATGGGCTCCAAAAAATCCTTAAGAATTAGAAAATGGGTTGTAAATTATTAGAAATAATGGCAGATGGGTTGTATGCTATTTTACACAGATTTGAGGCTTTCCTAAAAAAAGGTTGACGCACAAGCAATGACTGTTGGATGTCCATCCAACGGCCGTCGTGCTTCATCAATCTGTGCTCTTCCTGCTCCAGCCCCTCAAACAAGCGCCGGCGGGACTGCCTGCTCCCTCCTCCCCGCGGTCGGCTGTGCTGCTGCGCAGGCCTCACCGCCCCATCATACTCCCATCACTGGCCTAGCCATCCCTCTACTCACCCACACCTGTTGTTATTCTCTGGCGATGGCAGACGAACCAGTAAATCCTCGTATAGTCGTACTCCCCTCCGCGTGGGAAACAACTGCCGAGTCTTCCCTGCCTCCGTGTCGTTCCCTTCGTAGGCCTCGATGTTGTCCATGGCCCTGGTGCCCTCGGCGCGGCCTGGTCAACATGGTCAATGATCGACATGCATCTGAAGTGGACTGTACGTGCAGAGGCCGACAACTGGGCCCACTGCCGCACGCAAGGAAATGCCTCCTTATTAGGCGCAAAATAATGATTCCTCCACCTGACATTAGGGACCCACCGAAAGGGCCTCTGTATTTCGCGAAAAAACATTACCGCCGCTGATAGCTCGGACCCACCAGCAATATCTTCGCATGCAAGGAAGTGCCTCCTTATTACGCACAAAAAATGAATACTCCCCCTGTTAGCTGGGACCTAGTATAGTGGCAGGATGACCTGTGGGCCTACTAAGTTGACGGGGGCGGAGGGCTTTGTCAACTTGGTCAATATGCACGATTCTAGCTCTAGTGACCGTACGATGTCCATCCAACGGCCGTAGTGCTTCTTCAACCTCTGGTCTTCTTGCTCCAGCCGCTCAAACCAGCGCAAGTCGTGCCTCGTGCTCCTGCCTCCCGTGGCCAGCTGCGATGCGGCGGAGGCCTCACCGACGGCTACTAGTCCTACCGCTGGCCAGGCCATCTCTCTACTCACCCACACCCCCTGTTATTCTGCAGCGACGACAGCCTCACACTGCAGCGAACCAATGAACCCTTGTACTCCTCTACACGTGGGCATCCACTGCCGCGTCTTCCCCGGCTCCGTGTCGTCCCCTTCCTAGGCCTTGCCGTCGTCCACTGCCCTGGTGCTCTCGGCGTGGCGTGGATAACGTGGTCAAGGAACGGCTTCCATCAGACATGGACTGTATGTGGAGACGCTAACAGCTGGGTCCACGGCCGCAGCAAGGAAGTGCCTCCTTATTACGCGCAAAATAATTATTCCTCCACCTGACAGCGGGGACCCACCGGATGGGCCACCGTATTTTGCGAAAAAACGTTTCCCCCCGACTGCTGGGACCCACCAGCTACACCTTGGCACACAAGGAAGTGCATCCGGGCAAGAAAAAAACGATTGGCCCCCCTGACTACTGGGACCCACCAGCTACATCTTCGCACGCAAGGAAGTGTGTCCAAAAAAACAAAACGATTTGCCCCCCTGACTGTTGGGACCCACCAGCTACATCTTCGCTGGCAAGGAAGTGCCTGACAGTCGGGACCCACCTGGTCGAAGCGTACATAGCGTTGTAATTCTGGTCGCGAACGTGTACGTACATACTGGTTGTTGTAGAGGCGCGCACGTGTCGTAGTAGAGACACGCACATAGCATGTACACGTACATACAACGGCTAGGGTGCTGTAAGTGCATCTAGGGCCCCTTAGTGATTTTGGTGTATTCCAGACTTATAGGTTAAGGGTCTAATGTGTTTATGAGTGTACATAGGTCTATAAGCCTATGAGGAGTTTGATATTTACAGAGAAAGTCGACCCCTAAAAATGAATATCTTCGACTAGAGATTTTGGTATTTCTGAAGACTTTCATTAAGACTTTCAAAGTGAAGAAATTGGTGTGTCCGTGAAGACTTGATATACATGCGAGGAATATAAAGCTTGAAGACTTTCGTTTTCATAGTTTTGTTTTTCTCCTTCTTGAGTCATAGGAAACACCGTAATGTTAAAGGGGGTCGAGGAAATACTAACGAAAATTTTCCATGTGATGCTCAACTCAAAATCCTACACCTACCAATCCCTTCGAGTGAAGCCATTAGAAATCTCATACAGTTCAGTCAATTTCTTCAGAGACAGAGACGAAGTTCTTCTGGTCGCTGAGGAATTTGCTCTGACTGAGGAGTTAGGAATTCACCAGTGCGGATTGCCTACATAGTGAGGAACATGATAGCCCTGAGGAATTTGAGAGTCAAATTTCCGACCGTTGCTGTGCTACGCGCCAGCTCTCCCAAAATATCTTATCCACATAACGGTCATATCATTGAAGGGCATTTATATCTTATCATGTCGGGCTGCTCCCTAGGCTATAAATAGCCACCCCCTACAACCACTAGCTGGTTGGCTGCTCCGAGAGAAACTGACACTTGTCATTTGAGAGCAACCCATCCTCCGAGGACTTTGAGCGAAAATCATCGAGTGAGGAAAATCCAAACCCAAACACCCACAAACCCAAAGTGATTGAGCATCACTCAAGAGATTGATCCTGCGTGGATCCGACGCTTGTTACCTTTGAAGATTGTGCTTCTTCCAGACGGTTAGGTGTCATGGTCTAGAGCATCCAAGAGGAATTGTGGGTCGCCGAGTGACCGAAGTCTGTGAAGGTTTGGAAGTCGCCTGAAGAGTTACCACGAGTGATTGGACGAGGTCTGTGTGACCTTAGTTCAAGGAGAATACGGTGAGGACTTGGTGTCCTGAGCTGCGTGCTCAGTGACTGGGTGTCCGGGACTGTGTGTCCTCGAGTTTAAATACTCAGCCGCTCCAACCAGATGTACAACTGAGACATCAGTTGGAACTGGTCTACCAAATCATTGTCTTCACCAACCTTACTGGTTCTATTTCCTCAACTCTTTCATTTCCTCATTACTGTGTCGAATGTTTGTTCATATCTGTGTTTGAAGACTTTGACTGAAGACTTTCTCAATTTCCTCAGTTCAATTTCTTCAGTCTGTTTGTCTTCATCTTGTGTTATCCTGTGTTTACGCTTTCTGTACTCTGTGTTTGTCTTCATTTCATCATGATGACCATGTGTGTATTCATTCATGCTTACTTCTGAGTACTTATTCCGCTGCAAGTAGTTCTTCGCTAAGGAATTTCCTCACCAGCAAATTCCTCAATGAAGAATTCATAAAAATCGCCTATTCACCCCCCTCTAGTGGATATAAAGCACTTTCAATTGTTATTAGAGCAAGGTACTCCCTTGTTCTGTGTGATTTTGGTTTAACCACCTGGAGTTCTAGTTATGTCGACTGCAGGATCGAGGAACGTTACCTGCCCCATCTTTGACGGTCATGAGTATACTCGGTGGAAGGCCATGATGAAAAAGCGACTCATGGCTATGGATAGAAAACTGTGGACCGTCACCGAGATCGGTCTTACCGATCTATGCAAGATGGCTGATGCTGATGACATTCGCAAGTACACACTACTTAACCTCACAACGAAGGATGTCATCTGCTCTAGTCTGTCCTGAAATCAGTTCAGGAACGTCATGCATCTCAATCATGCGAAGCTAATCTGGGACCGTCTCTCTGAGGTCTATGAAGGTCATCGGACTCGTCATGATCCTTGGTTTGAGGATTACAAGGAATCTGTCAATGCGATGACATTCGAACCAGAATCATCATCGTCTAACCCCTGCCTTATGGCAAACAGTGCTGAGGTAACCGAATCATACCTATCCGAATCTAGTGATGATGAATCTGGCGATGAATTTGGACCTAGTTATGTCAAACTTGCTTCTCTTGCCACTAAACAACAAAGAGCCTTGGAAAACGTTCATTACATGCTAAATAAGAGCAATGATATGTTGGGTGAAGAAATGGATCAGTCAAAAGCCTTGGCTGAAAGTCTTCAGGGACTCCATTCCAAGTGTGACGGCCTTTAAGGTCATCATAATGCTCTCTTATCTGATCATGATAAGCTTTCTCTTGAACTTCTTCAAAGAAAGCAAGATCTTGAGAAGCTAAGGGTGAGTTATGAAGATCTTCAGAAGGAGCGCGATTCATTACTTTCTCAACAAATCAACGCTACTCAGGAAGAATTTGATCCTCCATGCTTAAAGTGCATTGAACGTGAATCTGCTAATTCTTTACCTGGATGTTCAAATGCTTCAAATATTACAAATTCTTCACCTGCCTCTATTATCACTAATTCCTCATCTGAGGACATTGCTAGTATCACTGACGATGCAGGGCTGAAGGAATTGTATATGACAGGCATGTACAAAAGTCTCAAAGGGCATCAGACTCTTTGTGATGTGCTTAAAAAGCAGATCCTCAACAGAAACCCTAGGAAAGAGGGTATTGCCTTTGAGAGGAAACTCAATGCTGATGGAACATATTGGAAGCCTGAGCAGTACCCCAAAACCTCATGGGTTGCTGCAAAGGGACCTCTAGTTGATCCATCTAACTTATCTAGCTTTACATGTGAATCTCCTCATTCTTCTGATGAGTCATTTGACTCCAACTATAAGCTGTTCAAAAATCAGAATGGTGAAGTATTTGCTAGATATGTTGGCACTAACTGCAGGAACGGTTCCCCTATGAAGAAAATCTGGGTTCCCAAAAGTTATGTTGAAAGTCTTCAGGTGAATGTCCTCATGACACCACCAGTAAAGAATAGGAACCCCAGATCAAACTCTTCATATGGACCAAATTCATCACATGGATCAAATTCCTCAAAAGGATCAAAATCCTCATATGAACATCATTGTGCTAACAACTCTGTTTCGCGGGGTAGAGCTAAGGGCTACGAATATGTGCATTATTCTTCAAATCATTATGTTCATAAGTTCTTGAAGAATTTCTCTGCTTATTCATATGCTTACCCTAACCCCTCTTATGTGAAACGAAGTGGACTGGCGTCCATGCCACCTTTCTCATATGGTGCTCGTAGAGTGATAAATTCTTTGCCACCCCTCCATATGTGGGTGGTGAAGAAAAAGAACTAATCTCTTATGCAGGGTCAGGTCTGTAGTCGTGCACAAAACGACTGAAGAATTTTCTGGAGACCTGAACAATGCCTGAAAGGACGCAGGCGAATCATGATGAAATGAACTTTCATTTCACCCGTCCTCATACTGATTATCTGAATAAATTAGTTGATGAAATTGAACTGATGATACTGATCTCATATTCTTCACTGATGAAGTATATGAGTTTGTAAGCTGCACTAAATTCATCTGCAGGATGATCAACCCAAAGCAAATGAGTGGGTCCTCGAGAGTGGATGTACAAATCACATGACTGGTGACAAGAATCTATTGATGGATGTTCCCTTAACTCTGTCACATCTGAAGCATATCATCTTCGCTGACAAAGGCAAAAGTCAGGTGTTAGGTCTAGGTAAGGTTGTGATCTCTAAGGATCGACACATGGACAAAGTCATGCTTGTCGAGTCCTTAGGATACAACCTCATGTCTGTCTCAATGCTTTGTGATCTTGATATGGTTGTTGTGTTTGGCAAATATCATTGTGTTCTGATCATGGAAGCTGACAATTCCAAAGTCTTCGAAGGCTTTAGGAGAGGAGACTTGTACATTGTTGATTTCTCTACAGGACCACAACCTGCCGTGTGGTTACTTGCAAAAGCTTCAGAAGGCTGGCTATGGCATCGACGACTTGGTCACGCAGGCATGAGGAATTTTCACACGCTTCCAAAGAAGAAGCATGTCATTGGCATTAAGAATGTCAAATTCCTCAAGGATCACTTATGTGGTGCCTGTGAAGCTGGGAAGATGACTAAGGCCAAGCATCCAGCAAAGACTATCATGACCACCACTCGACCATTTGAATTGCTTGACATGGATCTCTTTGTTCCTAATCATTATTCTGCTGTGACAAATGATGCATCTCTATATGGCTTTGTTATTGTTGATGATTACTCTCGTTACACATGGGTACACATTGTTACTTACAAACATGAAGTGCAGGAAGTCTTCAAACGATTTTCCTCGAGGGATTCAACCAATTTCGGTGTGAAGATCAAGCACATCAGGAGTGACAATGGAACTGAGTTCAAGAATTCCGGTCTTAATGACTATCTTGATGAACTTGGTATTACTCATGAGTTATCTGCTCCTTATACTCCTCAACAAAATGGCGTCGTGGAGCGCAAGAACAGAAATCTTGTTGAGATGGCTCACACTATGCTTGATGAATACAAAACGCCTCATCGTTTTTGGATTGATGCAATTGATACCTCGTGCCACATCATCAACAGAGTATATCTTTACAAATTCTTCAAGAAGACAGCCTATGAACTCCTCACTGACAAGAAACCCAATGTGAGTTATTTCAAAGTCTTCGATGCTAAATGTTGGATTAGAGATCCTCATCACAATGCTAGATTTGCACCAAAAGCACATGAAGGTTTTATGCTTGGTTACGGAAAGGACTCGCACACCTACAGAGTCTTCAACATCACTCTTCAGAAGATTGTTGAAACTGTAGATGCGCGGTTCGATGAAACTAATGGCTCGCAAAGAGAGCACCTATCCTCTGTGATAGATGAACCAACACCTGAGGATTCTATCAAGTTCAAGGCTACTGAGGATATCATTCCTACCGAAGAATCTACTGAAGAATTCATTCCAGAACGTGAAGATCGTCGAGCTGATGTACCTGAGGAAAATGTTGAAGAAAATGATGATCAAATTCCTCAACGACAACCAGCTCATCCTCACGTTACAAAAGAAGTGCAAGTTGAAAAGATCATCGATGACATTGAAGCACTAGGTCCTCTCACACGCTCAAAAGCTTCACATTTATCTAACTTTTGTGGGCACTATGATTTTGTCTCTATCACAGAGCCCACTAAGGTAGATGAAGCATTTCTGGAGCCTGAGTGGATTCAGGCCATGCAAGAAGAATTACATAAGTTCGAGCTTAATAATGTCTGGGAATTGGTCAAACGTCCAGATCCTCGCAAGCATAATATCATCGGCACAAAGTGGATCTACCGCAACAAGCAAGATGAAAATGGCCTTGTGGTGAGGAATAAGGCACGACTTGTAGCTCAAGGCTACACACGGGTTGAAGGAATTGATTTCGATGAAACTTTTGCACATGTTGCTAGACTTGAGGCTATTCGCATATTACTTGCTTATGCTAACCATCATAATATTATCTTACAACAAATGGATGTGAAAAGTGCATTCCTCAATGGTAAGCTTGAGGAAGAAGTATATGTTGCTCAACCCCCAGGTTTTGAAGATCCAAAGAATCCTGACAAAGTCTTCAGACTCAACAAGGCCCTCTATGGCCTCAAGCAGGCCCCTCTGGCGTGGTATGATACTTTGAAGGAATTCTTAGTGAAGCATGGGTTCACACCCGGTTCACTCGACCCTACTCTCTTTACTAAATGTTATGATGGTGAACTGTTTGTGTGCCAAATATACGTTGATGATATTATCTTTGGCCGTACTGACCAACGTTATAGTGATGAATTTGCCTATATGATGAGTGAAGAATATCAAATGTCTATGATGGGAGAGTTGAAATTCTTTTTAGGTCTTCAAATTCGTCAACAGCACAATGGCATATTCATATCTTAGGAGAAATACCTCAAGGAAGTTCTGAGGAAATTCGGCAAGCAAGATTGGAAAGGAGTCAAAATTCCTATGCCCACAAATGGCCATCTATGCACTGATGAAAATGGTATTGACTTCGATCACAAGGTATACCGCTCCATGATTGGTTCTTTATTGTACCAATGTGCATCGAGGCCAGATATAATGCTTAGTGTTTGCATGTGTGCCTGATTTCAAGCAACACCGAAGGAATCACACCATAAGGCTGTGAAACATATTATTCTTTTATATCTAGATCACACACCAACACTAGGATTATGGTACCCCAAGGGCTCTACTTTTGATCACATTGGATATTCTGACTCTGACTATGCTGGTGATCGTGTGGACCGCAAGTCAACATCTGGCACTTGTCATTTCCTCGGACGATCTTTGGTCTGTTGGTCCTCGAAGAAACAGAACTGCGTATCACTGTCTACTGCTGAAGCTGAGTACATTGTTGCTGGTTCTTGTTGTGCTCAATTACTGTGGATGAAGCAAACTCTCAAGGACTACTGCATCAACATGAAGAATGTGCCTCTCTACTGTGACAATGAGAGTGCCATCAAGATTGCTCACAACCCAGTTCAGCACTCGAAGACAAAGCACATTCAGATTCTTCATCATTTTCTTCATGATCATGTGTTGAAGGGCGACATTTCTATTGAGCATGTGAAGACTGAAGAACAACTAGCCGATATCTTCACAAAGCCCTTGGATGAGAAGAGATTTAGCAAGTTGCGATGTGAGCTAAATATCTTAGAGTCTTCGAATGTTCTTTGAAAAGGACACACATCCTAACACTTATGCAAAATTGATGACTTAGATGTGCAACACATGAAGAAACATTTTTCTTCAATCAATGAAGAATAACACTCTAAGTGTGAAGAAATTAATGAAGAATTTGATTCTTAGAACCCTACGACAATTGTACGCGGTGTCCGAAATCATCATTCTTATACGGTGGGTCACGCCACCACAAAAGTTGAAAATCTTCAATTTGAGTTTTTCCTCAGTTTTGAAATTCCTCAGTTTTTCAAATTCTTCAACTTTGCAAAATCTTCACTGTTTCCGTCGGTTTTCTTCATTCTCTCTCTCTCTCTCTCTCTCTCTCTCTCTATATATATATATATATATATATATATATATATATATATATGGGTTTATGTCCTCTACAACATTCACTTATGGCTATTTCTTCAAGTTGCATTTTCTGCTAAGTGAATGTGATCGGACCCTTCCCCCTCTATGCTATACTCAACCCAATCTATTCACAAATTCTTCACGTGCGTTCTATATGAAACTCGTTCAAAATCTTCACTGTGTCCTGTCAGCTGAAGAATTGCGAACGGAACCTTAAAACTAATCTTATCCAAATTTTCGGTTTTGCCGCTCAAACCGTCCCGTATCCCACGACAGACTTATCTACTCACCCACGATCTAACACGATCTCCACCTTCAGTACGTGGGTGACACATGTCAAGCGAATGAGAAGGGCCAGGGGCACGTTTGTCCTAAATCTTCGGGTGAACAGTTTTTTCACTGTGAGTATAAATACCCCCTCACCCTTCCTCACTTCCTGTACTCCGCTCGACCGCTCTCTCTCGCTCTCGCTCGAGCTTCTCAAACCCTAGCGCCGCTGCTACTCAATCATCGCCGGTGAGGAAGAGCTTCACTGCCTCGACCTCTTCGCCGTCGTACTCGCGCCGACTGTGGAAATCTTCTCTGCCGCCGCCGTAGCTGTCTTTCTCCGCCAAGTTAGGGCGTGGAAGATCTGAACTGACGAGCTTCAAATCTACACTTCTCAGTTCGTCGTGTTCGTCATCAAGGGTAATTAAAAGTTACTTTTACTACCCTCTTTGATTCAAATTTTCTCTACAAAATCTTCAAAGGTGTTTTATTCTTCAAATCCTCACACAAAAAACACCTCACTAGTCATCTGTTCTTGATTCGTTTCTCTAAGCATCATTTATCTTCAAGATTCCTCAATTGTGTGGATCCTCAATCTATACAACTCTGGAACCTAAGACACAGAACGCTTAGTGAAATTCTTCAAGACTCATCTGGTCAAATTCCTCAAACTTGTTCATTTTGAAAATCATCTGAGAACGCATATGACCTCTTCAAATTCCTCTCAACTATACTCTATTCACAGGTACTCATGTCCGCTGCTGAATCACTAGGTTCTCATCAACTTAACTCATTTGCAGCGTTCCTCGAAGAAAAGTTGCATACTTCTTCAGAGAATTCGATTTTTTAAATTCCTCATCTGAAGAATATGGCAGACGGTAAGAAACCACAGAAAGGAGGAAAGAAGCCTGAGGTCATGACTGCATTTGAAATTACTGAGGACATCTATGCTGACTATTGCGCACCTGATGAAGCCAAGTTTGGAAAAGAGAACAAAAATCAGCGCAAGGTGCGCATACAGAGGATTCAAAGGAGATGGGCAAGAGAATGGAGGGAGTACAGATATGTAACTCCAAAGTATATGAAGAAATTTGCTCTAAATCCTCCATGCCCAAGAGCTCCATTGGCACCTGGTCAAAAAGCTGATCCCACCAGCCTCAAGTGCGGTGAGGATTTTCCTGAAGAATGGGCCAAACGCCAAGCCAAGTTGGCAAGACAAGCCAAAGAAGCAGTGAGGAAATTTAATGAAAACTCTGCTGCTGCTGCTGCCACAAAGGCCTCTGACAAGCCTAGAAAATCAATGGCAAAGAAGCCTGCTCAAAAGCCAAGTGCTTCATCAACTATGCCCTCACGACCAAGCCTCACGCTGCTCCTGCTCCTCCAAAGTCCTCAGTTGCTCCGGCAAAGTCCTCAACACCTGTACATCTGGCCACATGCCAAAGGACTGCAGGAATCTCCATTGCCTCTGGCAAGAAAGGGCCGCTAGAACCAATGGGACAACAGTGCCACTGCTTTTGGATCCAAAGGCGATCCTCGACTACATTGATCTCTAGCACAAGGACCCAAACACTCCTATGCCTAATTTTCATTTGACTCCTGGCCAAAGTCACAAGCTGACCCATTTCATCTCTGAAGAGAAATGGAAATTTGAGAAGACCAGACAAATCAAGAAGGCTCAGTTCAGGAAAGAGAAGTTCTTGAAGAACAACATTGTCAAAATGACACCTGATGAACTCCTCACGATCCAGTCTAAAATCAAATCCCTCAGCAATGATTTCAATGCCTATTATGCTGATTGGCAAGGAGCCAAAGTCAGGTCCGTTAAACTGACTGAGAAGTTCACCAATGTTGCAGCACCATCGCAACAAGAAATTCCTCAAGCTGAAGCCTCTGCTTAGCAAACTGAAGAACATGACAGCACCGCTGATGATTTTAAGACTGTTGAAGAAAATGCTAGTTCTAGGGCTGATGACTCCATTCCAGCCGCTAAAGAAACTGCCAGGGCATCCACTAGTTGTGCGCCTGAAGAAAATGAAGAAGTCAGGGCAACTGCATCAGTTGCGCCTGAGGAAATACAGACAGATTCCTCAGCTCCTCCTGCGCCTACCCCAACTCCTACCCTACCATCTGCATCAAATGTGAGGAAGACCAAGGCTACAGAAAAGGCTGCAGTCAAGAAAAGGAAAGCATCATCTGCTTCAGATTCTTCAGCTCTGAAGAAAATGAAGCCTATGACCAGCTCACTTGAGAATCCCATTGATGCTGTTCCGATTTCCACCATGCCATCAAAGGACCTTGTTCCTTATGGTGAAGAATATGTGATCCCTAGCGGATCTGATGAAGAAAATCATCTACTGCTTCGTCAGAACAGATTGATGAAGAAATTGAATTGGATGCGATCCCTTCAACACTTGTTGCTTCCTCGCCAATGCCTCAGTTCACAGCTGAAGAGGCTTGCGTTGAAGCAATTGAAGATGAAGACATGGATATTGGATGCACCATGCCTGTGATGAATGATGACTTTTGGGATAGTCAGAATCCCAATTCTCCACACATCACCCCACCATAGCAGATACCTTAGTCTCCCGCACCAACAGTTCAACTGGGCTCTGAAGAAACTCATCCCACCTTGTCTATGCATGAAGAAATTCCAGCCACTAGTGCTGAAGAAACTGCGGCTGCTGATACATTGAACATGCAGACTGCCACTAAAGAGGAACCAGAATTTCCTCAGCCTAAAGAACCGGAGATTGTGATTCCTGAGGTTGTGATGCCACTCACTGACACTCCTGTGCCCAAGCCAAAGGATCCATTCTCAAAGAAGCAAAAGTTCAAGGCTGCTGATTTCTTCAACGAGCATGTGTTCTTCACTGCCTATAATCCCTATGATCCTGCTCGCATAAGGAAGAGGTGTTTCTATACTTCTAGTCAAGCA
The DNA here is from genome assembly GCF_002162155.2 of Triticum dicoccoides. Lineage (NCBI taxonomy): Eukaryota > Viridiplantae > Streptophyta > Magnoliopsida > Poales > Poaceae > Triticum > Triticum dicoccoides. The sequence goes on from NC_041387.1 coordinate 646,083,330, forward strand.
AATTTCTATTCCTATGTACTATTCGACAAAGACAAAGTCTTCGATCATGCACACATTCCTCACGTGAACATGGAATCTCTGCTGTGCTTCGAGCCAGTCCTTAGTGTTCTTCACGAAGCTGGATTACTGAATTTCTACACTGACATCTGTGATTGGAATGAAGAACTCATTCTTCAATTCTATGTGATGCTGCACATCACAGGAGATTCTGAAGATGTGAACACATGGGTGCTGGACTGGATGTTAGAAAATACTCACTACAAGGCACCAGCAAATGAATTGCTTCGTGTCCTCCCACTCAGTCCTCCCCTTAATGGTGCACGTTGCATCCACAATGAACCTGAGCTTACAAATCATTACATGCAAGTGCTGATGAAGCCTTTGAATCCAGGGCAAGCTCCTCGAACCAAATTCCTCGTCAAGGAATTACTATATGTGCCACGGACTGTCTATCTCATTCTGACGAAGACAATGAGTCCTATCAAAGGCCACGACTCAAATGATGAAGAAGTCGTTGGCATCATGAAGAATATGCTTTTCAATATCGTTCATGGTGTTCCCGTCAACTTCTATGATTACTTCATGAGGACTCTGGAAAATATTGCTATGTCACCGTTTGACCTGAAGCCTTATGCGCCATGGATTATGAAATTCATCAGGACAAGGTCGTCACTCAACTACAAGGCTGATACTCTGAACCATGGCAGTTTCTTGCCTCCAATTGAAGTCCTGAAACGGACATTTTCCTCAGCTAATGACAAAGGAAAGGCAACTGCTATGATAGATGAAGGCATTCGTCCATTGGATGGTCAATTTCGCAAGGCTGCATCCTACTCCACCAATGATGACTCTGCCACACATGACTCTGCCGCCAACACCTCTGGCAAGCAAATTGCTCAAGCCACAACACCCAGGGTGATGACTGATCCTGAGTTACTCCTCAGTCTTCATCAGAAAGTTGATCGCAATCATAAATGGGTCAAGCGTCAGTTTGGTTCCATTCTTTACAACATGACCTCAACCCATAATGATGTGAAGAAAAAACAATAGTACCTCCATGAAACCTTCAACCGTATCTGGGATGTTCTATCTCATATCTACAGCGCCGAAGATTTGAAGAACATGGGTCTCAAGGAAGAATTTGACTGGTCTGCACCTCCACCGAAGAAATTCAAGAAGGTCAAGGTTCCTTCCTTGGTGGCCAGCTCCTATTCTTCATCGCGCGACACTGATGAAAATGAAGACTTGGACGACACTGCGGCAGGCCCTACTATAACAACCGACCCCGGCAACGCTGGCGCTCCTCCATCAACTTGATATTCTTCAGGGGCGTTAGTCCTCAGTTTTGATCCTTTTGGTCATTCGATGACAAAGGGGGAGAAATCTGAGTTAGTCTTCAAGCGGCCGGGTCTATTATATGGGCGTTTTTTTGCTAAGTTACAACTCTCGTTCTTCTGAAACTTTTATTGGATCGAGTTGTAATCTTAAACCCGATGGTGCTCTGATACTTTTGATACACTGTGCTCTGATTCTGCATGCTTGTTCCTCGTTAATATTATTTCACGCATGCCGAATCTCCTCAGGCACCATATTTCATCTTGCATTTCAAATTCTTCATATTATATGTCAAATGCATGTATGAATTGCAAGATATAGGGGGAGATCTCCATGATTCAACTCTTCAAGTGTGCATTGCTTCAAAAGCAAATTCCTCTCTATGCACATCTTCAGGGGGAGTTCTTCTATATCTTGCAATCAAATTCCTCAATATTAGTACTTACACTTCATATGTTTATCCCCGTTGAAAACTTAACCTATATTGTCATCAATCACCAAAAAGGGGGAGATTGTAAGTGCATCTAGTACCCCTTAGTGATTTTGGTGTACTGAAGACTTATAGGTTAAGGGTCTAATGAGTTTATGAGTGTACACAGGTCTATAAGTCTATGAGGAGTTTGATATTTACAGAGAAAGTCGACCCCTAAAAATGAATATCTTCGACTGAAGATTTTGGTATTTCTGAAGACTTTCATGAAGACTTTGAAAGTGAAGAAATTTGTGTGTCCGTGAAGACTTGATATACATGCGAGGAATATGAAGCTTGAAGACTTTCATTTTCATAGTTTTGTTTTTCTCCTTGTTGAGTCATAGGAAACAACATACTATTAAAGGGGGTCGAGGAAATACTAAGGAAAAATTTCCATGTGATGCTCAACTCAAAATCCTACACCTACCAATCCCTTCGAGTGAAGCCATTGGAAATCTCATACAGTTCAGTCAATTTCTTCAGAGACAGAGACGAAGTTCTTCTGGTCGCTGAGGAATTTGCTCTGACTGAGGAGTTAGGAATTCGCCAGTGCGGATTGCCTACACAGTGAGGAGCATGATAGCCCTGAGGAATTTGAGAGTCAAATTTCCGACCGTTGCTGTGCTACGCGCTAGCTCTCCCAAAATATCTCATCCACATAACGGTCATATCATTGAAGGGCATTTATGTCTTATCATGTCGGGCTGCTCCCTAGGCTATAAATAGCCGCCCCCTACAACCACTAGCTGGTTGGCTGCTCCGAGAGAAACTGACACTTGTCATTTGAGAGCAACCCATCCTCCGAGGACTTTGAGCGAAAATCATCGAGTGAGGAAAATCCAAACCCAAACACCCACAAACCAAAGTGATTGAGCATCACTGAAGAGATTGATCCTGCGTGGATCCGACGCTTGTTACCTTTGAAGACTGTGCTTCTTCCAGACGGTTAGGCGTCATGGTCTAGAGTATCCAAGAGGAATTGTGGATCGCCGAGTGACCGAAGTCTGTGAAGGTTTGGAAGTCGCCTGAAGACTTACCACGAGTGATTGGACGAGGTCTGTGTGACCTTAGTTCAAGGAGAATACAGTGAAGACTTGGTGTCCTGAGCTGCGTGCTCAGTGACTGGGTGCCCGGGACTGTGTGTCCTCGAGTTTAAATACTCAGCCGCTCCAACCAGATGTACAACTGAGACAGCAGTTGGAACTGGTCTACCAAATCATTGTCTTCACCAACCTTACTGGTTCTATTTCCTCAACTCTTTCATTTCCTCAATACTGTGTTGAGTGTTTGTTCATATCTGTGTTTGAAGTCTTTGACTGAAGACTTTCTCAATTTCCTCAGTTCAATTTCTTTAGTCTGTTTGTCTTCATCTTGTGTTATCATGTGTTTACGCTTTCTGTACTCTGTGTTTGTCTTCATTTCATCATGATGACCATGTGTGTATTCTGTCATGCTTACTTCTGAGTACTTATTCCGCTGCAAGTAGTTCGCAAATTCCTTAGTGAAGAATTCATAAAAATCGCCTATTCACCCCCCTCTAGTCGATATAACGCACTTACAGGTGCAAGAAAGAAAATATGTCCACATATGTGTACATACGGGCGGGGTCTCGAACGCCTACTCGCGCATATGTACGACCAGGGCTCGTGTACATGGTTGGGTCGGAACAGAGAAAACAGCGTCGTCGTCGTGTTCATGGGGAGCCAACCGGCTGGGTTGGAACGAAATGCATGGTCGTGTTCATCGGGAGGGCTTGGACGGATCAGGCGACGGAAACGAGTCCTGGCGTACCGCGGAATGGAGGAAACGGCCTTGTGTTCGACTGGCCACGTTCAAAACGGGATCCTGTTTATTGGGAGGGGTCTGACGTACCGCAAAATGGAGGAAACGAGCCTCCTACGGTCGAAACAGGGGTCCTGTTGATCGGGAGGGTTGTGGCGTACCGCAAAACGAATGAAACGGACTTGTGTTGGAGCGCTACGGTCAAAACGGGGGTCTTGTTCATCGGGAGGGGTGTGGCATACCGTAAAATGGGACTCCACGAGATACTGTTCATCTCCACCATCGACCTCCTCCAGCCTCCATGGGCTACCGTCGACCTCCTCCAGCCTCCACGGGCTCCTGTTCATCCAGCCTCCACCGCACGCTACTCCACCGGCTACTGTTCAACCACCCCTCCACGGGCACCCCTCCATCGTATATTGTTCATCCAG
>NC_041387.1:646087555-646108491 GCF_002162155.2 Triticum dicoccoides
GACTTCTATTAGCAGCAGTAGCGAATGAATCACTCGACCGGGTTCAGTTAACAGTCATCGATCAATCGCTCGGGTTCAGTAACGCGTACCCTAAAGTGCAATCTCTCGGGTTCAGTTAGAGCCCAACGCCTCGCTCGGGTTCAGTTAGAGCCAACGCCTCGCACACGCATGTGGACGTGTACGAGAGAAACACGCATCGCTCGGCCCCCGACTGCCCACCGTAATCGGGAAATCCCCAAAATTTACCTTGCCCTTGATTCTACCATGGTTTTTACCGTCATGGACGGCCCAAAGGATGTCATGCAGCTGCGTCTCCGGCCTGCCCAGGACGAAAAGCCCATTTTCTGTCATGATTTTTTGTCATAGAAGTAGGAGCCCTCCACATCTATGATGATACAGGGTTTTGTCACAATTATCATCATAGAAGTGTCATATGTATGATAGAACACAAATTCGTTTAGCCCAAAATGTCACGGATGTGTCTTTTTTTGGTAGTGATGGTGCTACTTTGAAGCACAAGTGTAGTAAAAGGATAGTAACATTTCCCCTTTTCTTTTTTTTCCTTTTCCTTTTCTTTTTTTTAGGCGGGCTTCTTTGGCCCCCTTTTTTTATTTAGGCTTCTTTGGCATCTCTTTTGTTATTTTTATTTTATTTTCTTTATGGGGCAATGCTCTATAATGATGATCATCACACTTTATTTACTTACAACTCAATATTACAACTCGATACTATAACAAAGATATGGCTCTATATGAATGCCTTCGGCGGTGTACCGGGATGTGCAATGATCTAGCGTAGCAATGACATCAAAAACGGACAAGCCATGAAAACATCATGCTAGCTATCTTACGATCATGAAAAGCAATATGACAATGAATGCTCAAGTCATGTATATGATGATGATGGAAGTTACATGGCAATATATCTCAGAATGGCTATTGAAATGCCATGATTGGTAGGTATGGTAACTATTTTGAGGAAGATATAAGGAGGCTTATGTGTGATAGAGCGTATCGTATCACGGGGTTTGGATGCACCAGCGAAGTTTGCACCAACTCTCAAGGTGAGAAAGGGCAATGCACGGTACCGAAGAGGCTAGCAATGATGGAAGGGTGAGAGTGCGTGTAATACATGGACTCAACATTAGTCCTAAAGAACTCACATACTTATTGAAAAAATTTATTAGCCATTGAAACAAAGTACTACACGCATGCTCCTAGGGGGGTGGTTGGTAGGAGTTAACCAACACACGCCCCCGACCTGCACGCAAAGATAAACAATCAAAATACAATGCGCGCCAATTTGGTCACATAGTTAGTAGACAATACGTGCATGCTTCGGGAATCACAAACCTTAACACCAATATCCTTACTAAACACAACCATCTACTAGTACCTCCCACATATTATCATCTCTATATCGCAAAACTATTGCAAGGAATCAAACATATCATATTCAGCGATCTACAAGTTTTATGTAGGATTTTATCACTAACCATGTAAATGACCAATTCCTGTCATCTCTCTAAATAGATATAAGTGAAGCAAGAGAGTTTAATTCTTTCCACAAAATATATGCCCACGCTCTAACAAATATAAGTGAAGCAAAAGAGCATTCTACAAATGGCGGTTTTCTATGTGAAGAGAAACAGGCAATCCAAACTTCAAAAGATATAAGTGAAGCACATGAAGCATTCTATAAAGCCATGCTCAAAAGATTTAAGTGAAGTGCAATGACCATTCTATAAATCAACCAAGGACTATTTCATACCAGCATGGTGCATAAAAGAAAAGTAAAAATTAAATGCGAAAGACGCTCCAAGACTTGCACATATCGCATGAACGAAACGAATACAAAAACATACCGATACTTGTTGAAGAAAGAGGGGATGCCTTCCAGGGCATCCCCAAGCTTAGACGCTTGAGTCTCCTTGAATATTCACTTGATGTGCCTTGGGCATCCCCAATATTGAGCTCTTTCCTCTCTTCCTTTTCCTCATATCGAGACCTCCTCGATCAAACACTTCATCCACACAAAACTTCAACAGAAAACTCGGTAAGATCCGTTAGTATAATAAAGCAAATCACTACCCTAAGTACTGTAGAAAACCATTTAATATTTTGGTTTTATACTGTGTCTACTGTAATATCACTTTTTCATGGCTTAATCCACTGATATAAATTGATAGATTCATCAAAACAAGCAAACTATGCATCAAAAACAGAATCTGTTAAAAAAAGAACAGTCTGTAGCAATCTAAACATTCACCATACTTATGGTACCCAAAAATTTCTACCCAAATTAGAAAAAATAAACAATTTATATAGCAAGACAGTGCAAAAAGAATCAGAACCGTTTGACGTTCCAGTAAAACATGTAAAATCGCGCACTACAGCCGAAGTTTCTGCCCTGCATCGTACAAACCAACAAGCATTGTAAACATCCTAAAGGCAAACCTTGGCACATTATTTTTATAATAAAATGGAATTTTACAAGGGGATAATTATTGTTGATGGAAAGTTTCTGTAATTAAGATTCACAAAGTTTCCGTGAGCATGAACAAAGTTCAAGGAGCTCTCCCACTTCAACAATGCTTGTCTTTCTCACTTTCTTCCTTTTTGAAAATTTTTGGGTTCCCCTCCTTATTTTTTTAAACTATATAAAATAACTCAACAGAAATAAATGACTGTCTAAAACTTTCGGGCTGTCTCCCTAGCAGCGCTTTCTTTAAAGCCATTAAGCTAGGCATATAGTGCTCAAGTAATGAATCCACCCGGATCCCAAGGTATATCAAAGTTAATTTTAATTAACAATGATTTGTGATTTAGTAGTGAGCACAAAGTAACATATATCATGCAACAACAAAGTCTAACTCTCTTCCTATGCATCGGCATGTCATAAAAGAACAATTCATGCACACATAGTAAAGGCCAATGCATAGTACAAGCCGTTTCTTGCAATTTTATCATATTGGAAACATAGAGAGGTTGAGATATAGTTCCTCTCTCACAATAATTAGAAGTAGGAGCAGAAAGCACATGCATATTATATCTTGCAAAATCATCATGTGCAATGGTAAAAGGCAACCCATCAATATAATCCTTAATAAGCACAAACTTCTCCGATATAGTGTAGTTGGGAGAATTCAAAAAGATAATATAACTATCATGCGTGAGTGCAAAAACAACAATTTCATGTATAACATAAGGAACTCTAGCAAGTTCATCTCCATAAGCATAATTCGTACTGGCATCTTGGCCACAAGTATAGCAAGCATCATCAAAAAGGGATATTTCAAACGAATTAAAGGGATCATAGCAATCATCATAGCAATCATCCTTCGGTAAGCACGAAGGGAATTTAAACAGTCTATGAGTTGAAGAGTTACTCTCATTAGAAGGTGGGCACGGGTAGCTAATCCGCTCTTTCTCCTTTTGTTCTTCGCTCTCCTCATCATCTTTTTCATCCAATTAGCTCACAGTTTCATCAATTCCTTCTTCCATAGACTCCTACAAAATATTAGTCTCTTCTTGGACAGCGTAGAATTTCTCAATATATGGTTTAACATAATCATTAGAAGCATAATTATCATAATAGTATTCAAGTGTGGCAAAATTTTCAGATTTGTAAAGAATGGCATCATACTTTTCATCAAAGAATCAATTTCATAAGCACCCTTAAAAGCAACAAATTCTTCAATTTGTTGAACATCATAGTAATTATAAACACCCTTAGCATACTAAGATACGATTCCATTACCAATAACCTCACATTGGTAGGGAAGGTGTTTCTTAGGGTTTTCAGAACAACAAGTAACATCATATAATTCACATAAAGTCCAAGCATAGCATTGCAAACGATGAATTTGATCCAGTAAAAGTTTCCCCTTTTCAGATATACGGTGTCGCACATAACAAGCATGCTCATCTAAAGATTTTCCCTCAACTAAGCTAGTGGGGGTTTCAGTACGAGCACAAAGGGATCGAAGATGATCCAAGTAAAAAGCTTTAGGAGTGTGATAGATTTTAAGTGGTTCTTCAACCATTGGTTCAGTAGGTACAACTAATTTTTTTGGTATTTTGTGTTTCCTACCCATAACTAAAGATAGAAAACAACTAAGAACAACAAATAAAAATTACTTAGTGATAAAGAAAACAAGCACACACGAGAACATTCACCCCATGCTATGACTCCCCGGCAACGGCGCCAGAAAAAGGTCTTGATGACCCGCAAGTTTACGGGATAGTTGTAGCCTCCTTCGATAAGTAAGATTGCCGAACCCAACGAGGAGCTAAAGGTAGAACAAATATTCTCTCAAGTCCTATCTGCCACTTATACGACTCTATGCATGCTTAATGTTCGCTTTACCTAGAACCAGTATGGAACTATAAGTACTTTGTAGGTGTGATAGGATAGGTTTGCAAGATAATAAAGAACACGTAAATTTAAACTAGGGGCTGTTTAGATAAATAAGCAATAAAGTAAATATAGCACGAGTGGAAAAGTGGTGGTAGGAGTTGTGAAATTTCCCCTAAGCAATTGATTACTTTACTAGACCGATAGCAAGTTTTATGTGCGAGAGGCATAAGCTAACATACTTTCTCTTCTTGGATCATATGCACTTATGATTGGAACTATAGCAAGCATCCGCAACTACTAAAGATCATTAAGGTAAAACCCAACCATAGCATTAAAGCCTCAAGTCCCCTTTATCCCATACGCCACAAACCCCTTACTCGGGTGTATGCTTCTGCCACTCAAGCAACCCACTATAAGTGAATCATGAACATATTGCAACACCCTACAGCGGGAATCCCTCACGCTTGCACGACACGGAGGGCACAATAGGACAGAAACATAGGCACAAGCAAACTAAACCAATCATAGCAATTCATCAATCATCGGTAGGACAACGAAAATCTACTCAGACATCATAGGATGGCAACACATCATTTGATAATAATATGAAGAATAAAGCACCATGTTCAAGTAGCGGGTACAACAAGTTGCGGGAGAGTGGACCACTGTAGATAGAAGGGGGAAGGTGATGGTGAGGATGATGGAGGTCTTGGTGAAGATCGCGGTGATGATGATAGCCCCGGCAGCGCTCCGGCGCCACCGGAAGCAAGGGGGAGAGAGCCCCCCTTCTTCTTCTTCTTCTTCCTTGACCTTATCCCTGGATGGGAGAAGGGTTTACCCTCTGGTCCATGGCTCCCATGGCGTGCGAGGGGTGAGAGCCCCTCCGAGATTAGATCTATCTCTCTGTCTCTCTCTGTTTCTGCATTCTCTGATTCTCCCCCTTCATCGTTTCTTTTATATCCGGGGATCCGTAACTCCGATTCGGGTGAATCTTTCGCCCAGATCTTTCTCATAAAATTAGATTTCTTGCGTCAAAAGAAGAGTGTCAACCACCTTAAGGGGTTCCCAGGAGAGTCCAGGGGGCGCCCCCTATATCGTGGCCCCCTCGGGACCATCTCGCGTTGATTTTTCTTCCCAAAAATCACAAATATTCCAAAATAATTCTCTGTCTGTTTTTATCCCGTTTGGACTCCGTTTGTTATTGGGATTCTGCGAAACATAAAACATGCAACAAACAGGAACTGGCACTAGGCATTGGATCAATATGTTAGTCCCAAAAATAGTATAAAAAGTTGCCAAAAGTATATGAAAGTTGAATAATATTGGCATGGAACAATCAAAAATTATAGATACGATGGAGACGTATCACCCGGCTATAAATAGCCCGTCTGCGACCCTCCCACAACAAGCCAGCTCTCCCAACCTCCCCCTCACTCCCTCCGGTCCACCCCAGTGCCCATGCCCGGCCGAATCCATTGCCAGAACCCGGCAATCTAGCCGGAGTTCGCCCACGGCCTCCGCCCCCAACCCCTCTCTCTGGCAGTCCCCTGCCCCGTCCAAGCCCTCCATTGGATGCGCCACTCTCCGGCGACCCTTCCCGACCCGCCGCCACTATTTTTCCCTCGCTAGAGCCACCTAATCATTGAGCCCCCACCATCTTGTGTCTCTGCAGTCGCCGCATCTCCCAGCCCTTCCCGTCGTCATTCTACCCTCAGGTGGGCGCGGTGCACGCCGGTGACCCCTTCCCCGCCGCTCCCTGGCCGGATAGCTTGTTAGAGCGACAAGGCCACGCCGGAGCCGGCGCCCTCGCTTCTGTGTCGGGAAGTAGGGGAGAAGGAGGAAGAGGCGTTGATCTGGCCAGACGGGCCCGCGCCTTTTCCTCGACCCCACATGGCAGCGACCCAGGCACCCGGCCTCGTAGCACTGCTGCCGTGTTGACTGGTCCAGCGCCACATTGGATAAGAGGCGGTGCCCGCCATGAAGCCGTTTCCCTGCGTTGAAAACGTATTCTCAGAAAAGACGCATTCCGTTTAAACTACGAGGAACCTATTTGTAGAAATATTTTTACAGACTTGTCCCTGAGCTTTAAATGTCCGTATCTTTTTACCTGTAACTCCGAATGAGGTGATTCCAATGCTCAAATTCTCTGTTCATCGAGCCCTTTTCGATGGGACCATTTTCTTGATGTTTGCAAATTCTGAAAATGTCCATTTTGCCCTTGTCCATAAACAGCGCCATCCGAGAGAGAACTATATCCGGCAAATCTTTTCCGCGATCATTTCACTTCTTCCCGGAGTATTTGTCGACCCCCAGGCTAGCCAACCTCTTATCATGAGCCCCGAACTTGCATGTTGACTTTTCTTGCACCTTGTGTGTGTAGTTGCAGTTGTTTCTTATCGTTTTCATTTGCAGTTATTCCGTTATGCTTAACATGCAGGCTTGTGTTTTCCTGATATCTTTTGCCATGATAATTAGAATATTGTTATTGATGATGCCATGTCCCTGCTCTACTTTATTTTCTTGTCATCGTTATAAAATCTTATGATGATTGTAATACACCTTTGATATGCTAGTACTTGGTATTTTCATGTTCTTTCTGCTATAGTTGTTCACTTGAGAAGTATGGTATTTTATTAAAGCATTCGTATGTTGCATGCTAGTTGCTGTATTCATGTTAAAAATGCTTCGTGATGATTGATGATGGAGAAGTTAATAATATGACTTAATAACAAACCTCCTCCGTCGTCGATGTGATCGAGTCATAGTACCACCAAATCGAGCTTTTCTAGTGCAACCACATTTGCTTGTTATGGGCAGGCCCTAAACTAGGTCTATTGTCATGCCTCTTGCCGGTGCCTCCAGTGAGGGAAGGTTATGTGCGGGTGCTACCCTGATCAGGTAGGACGGCATAAGCCTTGTGTGCCCGTAGTTGGTTTTGAGCTCATGTCCCTGTTTGGGACCGTTTTGCCATGACGGTGGCCGTTGGTGTCTAGGGTGGACACGGGGCCACCCGTGACTTAGCCCAGTGGGGAGTTAGTCGGAGTGGCCTGGGGAGTGTCATGGCAGTAGATCGGTATTGTCGGAACACCGTTGGGCCACCCGAATGGGAGTGCGAGGCCATGGGTTCCATGGTGTGGGTACCGTGCGCTACCTCTGCAGAGTGTGTGTGTGTTTAATCTATCTATAGTCGCGTCCTCGGTCATGGGCACAAGTTCGTAGTAGGTCACAGTATGGGGTCTTGGTCGAAATGGAGGATAGACTTGAAATAATTAAGTTGAATAATGTGATCACTTGGACTATTAGATAGTCGTGAGAAGTCACCATGATGATATGATCACGAGACGAGGTCTCGGAGAGTGTTGAACCAAGAGTGGTTTCGTTTGTGATCCGTGGGTGATCACCATTCGGTTGTGAGGCAACCCGTTGGTAAAAGAGTCCGAGGGACCCCATGCACAAGTTTGGTCGCATTGCATGAGTAGTAAGTTGTTATTTGCATTCAAAGAACCATGGTAGAACATGAGATGGTTGCATATAGTTAACATATTATTTCTGCATCAGATATGATTGGTAGTTTATTTTTTTGCATAGTTTCATGATGCCATGCCATGTTTGGATTGAGTTTATGCCATGATTTGATATGCCATGTTATGATCAAGATGCTATGCTATGCCATGTTTTGTCGTCGCCATGATAGAAGTAAGTTTGACATGTCTTGCTATTGCCATGCTAGTAGATGCCATGATGTTGTGCATGCTTAGTTTGATTTATGACTCTAGTTAATATCATGCCAAGCTTTGTAATTTTGTTGAAGTAGATTGTTACATATGCTTGGTTCTTCCTTTGTTATCTGTTGGTTTGGATGCTATGTATTTGGTTGTCTTGCAAGTACATTCAATGTACTGACCTGGCGTGTCATGCCAGTTTTGTAGGTCATGCTCGAATTGTTCGCTTGTTCCATCGTGCTAGGCTATAATCTTGCCAGTCCTGTGAGTTGTGGAGCCCAGACAGAGTGATATGCTGCCAAACCAAGACTTCCGCCGCCATTTAATAGACTTCCGCTGTCACGTAAATAGCCTTAGGGCTATGCCAGATAATTGTATTCATCAATGCTGTAATCTTATACACATGTATTTGATGAATTTTCTTGTACCTGGAATGTTGTATCATGGACCTGTCGTGCGCCAGGTGTTATCCTGGGCTGACGTGCGAAGGCCCCCTGCTCCATGCGGACCGATGTTCCACATGACTTGGTATTAGAGCAGCCAGACTTGCATAGATTATCCTAGCATTAGATCACCGCTGCCACCAACCCATAATGACCCTAAGGGATTTGACCCATCCCTGGCATCTGGCATGGCCACTATTAATCAACAGGTGGCGCAGTCGGGACTGACATGTCCTCACCCCTCTGTCCCTGCCTAGTTATCCATGGAGCGAGTAGCAAGCCTATCCTTTCTGGTCGGCCGCACCGCTTACCCTTCGCCATTAACGGGAAGGCGCCATACCATGCGGGCCTGTCCCGCGTAGCTGCCCATAAAACCCCCTTTCCACTATCACTCGCCCCTTAGTCAGCCATGTTCCTGCAGAGAAGCTTAGCTAGTAGCTCCCCAGCCATGGCTAGCAACTTCAAAACTTCCAAGTATTACACCCGCACCTGTGCCATCAACCACACTGGCTTTCCACCCCTCCTTACCGAGATGCTCACCAAAGCCTTTGGCTGTAAGGCTAGCCCCAATTACCTGGTGTTCCAATTGACACCCGTCCCTCACCTTCATCATTTGATGCAAGAGTGCACATCAGCCTAGGTCCCATAGTAAATTTCCAGTCTGTGGTTTTTAGGGTAGGGCCATGCCTACCACTGATTTAGCCATTCAGGCCGCTGTTGTGGAGGCTATGCTTCACCTCCGAACCAGGTACCCGCATATGGCAATGAGGCGGGATTTCTCCTTTTACCCCATTGTAACAGAAGTAGGAATGCAGCCTTCTCCCGCTATCCAAGGAGATGATCCTGCAATCGTTCGCCTGGTGCAATATATCACTGCCCAGGGGATGATGATTTCAAAGATGCTTGCCGAGTTTAGAACCATGGACAATGATGTTGTACGACTCGTCAAGGAAGCTTACCGTGAGGCTCGTAAATTCGCATCTCAAGCAGTTTGCCCAACGCCATCCGAACCAGTGCGATCCTCTCAGCCTGTGCTGTGGCCCAAGCCAAACATCATCACCCTCGATAAGGCTCTTCTTCAGATCCACCAGCAGCATTTTCTTGGATAAATTTCAGCCACACCTCCAGCAGTAGAGCCCCAACCCATAGTAGTGTTGGACACTGAAGATGGAGATTGGCTCAGTCTTCATCCTCCAGGAGAGCCCCACCAAGGCCAGTCTTCTGCATGACCTCAGTCACGCAGTCAGTGGTTTCTGCTAGTCGATTGGTCTATTGGTTCATCTTTGATATGTGAATAGAACCATGTATCCCGAAGTGAGTAGTTTCGTTTAACGCGTGGCGCGTCTGTGCTTGTTGTATGATGGTACTTTTGTAATCCGTGTGCCTCGTTTGCTTGCTTCTTTTGTTTGTGTATTTGTTTTTGCTTGTCTCTCTATCAAACAAAAATGTTTGATAGGGTTGGCAATGTGTGCTAACAAGATTTTAATCAGTATGACACATACACTAAAAACAACATTGACTCGTTTCGAGTCTCCAATAAAATGCGCGCTGGTGTAGGTATATGTATACCAGGAGTACATATACCCACTAGCATTAAAACACCTTAGTATGAATTGTCTGGTGTGTTTTTCTGTTGCATGTTTATTGCATCTGTCTATTTGTTTAGATTTTACTGCATATTGCATGCATACCTGGTTCACCCACGAGTACATTTGAGCATGTACTCAGGGGAATGAAAGTCACATATCCATCTCTATCTCAGCGCACTCCGTGTGCCAGATTTTCCAAATCCAGAACATCGAAGAGGCCATTTTCATCAGGCCATTTCTCGCCACTGATTCTTTTTCGTGAACCCAATGGCTATTCCTAAGAAAGCGCCGCCAGCTTTATTTCAATTGATCCATTACAACTCCCCGGTACATATTTCAACTCCAATTCTACCTCGACACCTGAATTCATGGAGCAATCCGTGAAATTTTTCCCGTGCCCTACTTCGATTCCTGAGCTGGCGTAGCCACCTCAGCTGCACCTGGACCCCTTCTCCGCCACCATCACTACCCTGCATGGCGCCACAAGTTGCCATCATGGCTCCACCGTAGCACGCGATTACTCCGCCGAAGCAAAGCGACGGAGAATCAAGCATGGCAGAGGACTACCCCATGCACTATATTCTTCCGGACCTCGTGCCACCACACCCAGCAATGTGTTGCCTCAATACCACTCGTTCCTGATGAGAATCAGCAGGAGGATCAACGAGACGATCAACGTACCCAGTAGTGCCGCGAGGAAGAACCATAATGCCACCAAGAACACCTGCTCGCCGAAGGAGCTCGGCTCGATCTCGCCCAAACCAAAGAGATAGTAGAGCGGCATTGGGTTTGTGTGTTGGAAGCAAGCCGCGCTGCCGTTTTTATAGCCCAACCCCGATGTACGGTGAGCGGAGTCCAGGAAAATCGCTCGTCGCCCGATCAGCGGCATCCAGGAGACGAATCCGCGAGCAGTGCCGACAAGGTGCTTGCCCACGATGTGAGTGCTCGCTGCACCGGCACCGTGCACGCGGTGCACTACGGCACTAGGGTCCTGATCGCCCTAGGAGCTAGATACGAACTGTGCCAAGCCGCACGCGAAGCAGTAGCACTGAGGAAGCAGTTAGCTGGAGGTAGAAGAAGGAGGCTGCCAGTGGGCCCTGGACCCACGTGTCAGTAGTTGAGTCCACAGTTCACTGTGTCTATCTAGCAATTTTTTCGAGAGCTTGATCTCGAGTGCCACTAGCCGTGGATATAACTGTGTTTGCCCATATCTCTTCGTAGGTGTACCAATTATAGGTGCCCCAACTCGTTTGAATTTGACCAAAGGGTTAAAATTAACACAGAGATTTTTTTTCCGGAGTGCTTATCTTTTTCTTTGTGCTGTAACCCTAGGAATCTCGAGGATGAGATTCTTTTAAGGGGGGAAGGTTTGTAATAGCCCCAAAATTCGGTTATCAATTTTTGTGCTGTTATTCCTTCGTGGCACTCATTTTCAAAATCTTTCTCCTGAGTTTTGGTGATGACTCTGAGACTTCTTTTCATTTCCAACCTTTCAAAACTTTATCATGTCTTTTTCACTAGGAAAGACCTCAGTTGCATCATCTTAAACCCTCGCAAACCGTATTTCCAAAAATACTGGAATTTGAATGTAGCCTTTGTGATTACAAAGGAGCCATCATTTTCCTTGATCTATTTATCATCCCATCTGTTCCTAGAGTCCCTCCTATCCTTTTAAACCTTGGATATGCAAAAATATTGCCATGTCCCATGCAATATTTTTGAATTATGATTTATTCCTTTTCTTGCCTTTCTAAGGAATAAAATCCAAAGGCATATCTAGACATCTCCTAAATTCATGTGAATTGTTGGAGTTGATAAATTTTCCTAATCCAATCTCTCGCAATTATATTGGCCATAATTAAATAAGGAAAATTGCATTTTCTTATTTAATGTCAATACTCCAATTCTGCCATTTTCTTAAGGAACTACTATTTTATAGAAGAGAAAATTCCCAAATAAATTGTGGAGCTTGTCCTTGCTATATAATCAGTAGTTCCATATTTATCTCATGCTCCACAGATCAAAAATTGGGCACATGATCCAATGCAAGATTCTGCCTTCTCTGAAATTTTGCAAAGGAAGTGCTTTATTCCTAATTCCTGGTGAGCTGCAATTTTCCAGGGTGATTAATATTGATAAATCACCTATGGATACCAGAGATGAGCTCAATCCAATCATCCTAGCTCCCTATGCAATTTTTCAAAGTTTCTGACCAGATTGTCACTTTGTGAAGGAAGTACCATCATAGAGTTTTCAAATGGGATGAAACTTTGACATCTTCTCAAGTATCCCAAATCATTAGCCTCCACCCAAATTCAGCTAATTTCATTGAGCTATGTGAGCACAGAAGCAATTCTTGTTTTTTGTCCAAATTTTCAGCTTGTGAAGCAAGTATATTCTATCTTGCTCCATTATGGCTGAAAATATTCCCAAGCCTTGTCTCATCCATATAACCCACCTACCTAAGAGATTGGCTCATTTCATGTAGCTAGTATTTTCCTAGAATTTTCCCAAGTTTCTGGTCAAAAGTGATGCTTGTGAAGCAAGTACCAATTTGGCAAGTCCATTTGGTGTGATCTTTTTACAGCATCTGCTTATGACTAAATCATGAAGATTTGCCAAGTTATAGCTCAATCCAACACTGCTTGTGAGTGTTTCTTCCTCTTTTGTTTTCTGGACATATTTTGGTAGTTGCGCTGCAACTATATCAAATAATTGTCCTAATGGCCTCACAATTCCCAGGACCGTAGTCCTTGCTACCCTAAGGCTCCCAGACATCAAGTTTACCTTCTAACCTCTCTGGGTTTACCTCTAGGATGTGGCCAAGTTTGCTACAACAAACTTGTGGAGCTTGGTTTACTCAGCTCCATTTTGTCTCTGCCCGTTTCTTTACCGTAGTAATACTCCACTCTGGAAGGACTACGCGGTAGACATGAGCTGGTATTAGTAAAAAAACCAGAGCGCGCCTTGTCCGTGGTGACCACGAGGGCAGCCAGCCAAAATGGTGGTCCAGCCACTGTTCTCGTCAGCCACGCTGCTCCGACAGTCTCTCGCCTCGCCATTAATGTCCTACAGCACCACCGCGGCATCCTCTTCCCCCTAGACTTCTGGCCCCCACTATTTTCTTCTCCAGCGAGCCATTCCAAAGACCGACCAGTGAGCCCCGTGGCCATCGTCGCCTTCCTCGCTCCTGTCCGCTTCCTCCTTTCGTCTGCGAGCTCTGCTCGTCTCCGTGAGCCTCTGCTGCTCGTCTCGATCCCCCTCATCGCCATCCCATGCGTCCCCGTGACTGCTGTGGCCGCTAGAGCGTTGGCTGGACTTGCCCGGCAGCACTCGGCTCGGGTGCTCCTCGCCCGGCTATAAATAGCCCGTCCGCGACCCTCTCCAAGCAAGCCAGCTCTCCCAACATCCCCCTCACTCACTCCGGTCCACCCAATGCCCGTGCCCTGCCGAATCCTTTGCCGGAGCCCGGGAATTTAGCCGAAGTTCGCCCATGGCCTCCGTGCCCAACGCCTCTCTCCGGCCATCCCCTGCCCCGGCCGAGCCCTCCATTGGATGCGCCACTCTCCGGCAACCCTTCCCGACCCGCCGCCACTCCTTTTCCCTCGCCGGAGCCACCTAATCACCGAGCCCTGGCCGTCCTTAGTCTCCACCTTCGCCGCATCTCCCAGCCCTTCCCACCGTCGTTTTACCCTCAGGTGGGCACGGTGCACACCGGCGACCCCTTCCCCGCTGCTCCCTGGCCGGATAGCTCGTCAGAGCGACGAGGCCACGCCGGAGCCGGTGCCCTCCCTTCTGTGTCAAAAAGCAGGGGAGAAGGAGGAAGGAGGTGTTGACCTGGCCAGGTGGGCCCGCGCCTTTTCCCCGACCCCACATGGCAGCGACCCATGCACCGGCCCCGCTGCCGCATTGACTGGTCCAACGCTATGTTGAATAAGTGGCGGCGCCCGCTGCAAATCTGTTTCCCTGCGTTGAAAACGTATTCTCGGAAAAGACGTGTTCCGTTTAAACTGCCAGGGACCTTCTTGTAGAAATATTTTTACAGACTAGTCCCTGAGCTTTAAACGTCCGTATCTTTTTACCTGTAACTCCGAATGAGGTGATTCCAACACTCAAATTCTCTGTTCGTCGAGCCCTTTTCGATGGGACCATTTTCTTGATGTTTGCACACTCTGAAAATGACCATTTTGCCTTGTCCGTGAACAGCCCCCTCCGAGAGAGAACTGTTTTCGGCCAATCTTTTCCGCGATCGTTTCACTTTTTCCCGGAGTATTTGTCGACCCCCAGGCAAGCCAACCTCTTATCATGAGCCCCGAACTTGCATGTTGACTTTGCTTGCACCTTGTGTGTGTGTAGTTGAAGTTGTTTCTTATCATTTTTGTTTGTAGTTATTCCGTTATGCTTAACAAGCATGCTTGTGTTTTCATGATATCTTTCGCCATGATAATTAGAATATTGTTATTGATAATGCCATGTCACTACTCTACTTTATTTTCTTGTCATTGTTATAAAATGTTATGATGATTGTAATACATTGTTGATATGCTAGTACTTGGTATTGTCATGTTCTTTGTGCTATAGTTGTTCACTTGAGAAGCGTGGTATTTTATTAAAGCATTCGTATGTTGCATGCTAGTTGTTGCATTCATGTTAAAAATGCTTGCATGATGATTGATGATGGAGAAGTTAATAATATGACTTAATAACAAACCTCCTCCGTCATCGATGGGATCGAGTCATCGTGCCACCAAATCGAGCTTTTTCTAGTGCAACCACATTTGCTTGTTATGGGCAGGCCCTAACTTGGTCTATTGTCATGCCTCTCGTCGGTACCTCCATTGACAGAAGGTTATGCGCGGGCGCTACCCTGATCAGGTAGGACAACATAAGTCTTGTGTGCCCATAGTTGCTTTTGAGCTCAGCTCCCCGTTTGGGACTGTTTTGCCACGACGGTGGCCGTTGGTGTCTGGGGTAGACACAGGGACACCCATGACTTAGCCTAGTGGGGAGTTAGTTGGAGTGGCCGAGAGAGTGTCATGGCAATAGATCAGTTTTTTCGGAACGCCGTTGGTCCACCCGAATGGGAGTGCGAGGTCATGGGTTCCGTGGTGTTGGTACAGTGTGCTACCTCTACAGAGTGTGTGTGTTTAATCTATCGACAGCCGCGTCCTCGGTCATGGGCACAATTTCGTAGTAGGTCACACTATTGAGTCTTGGTCGAAATGGAGGATAAACTTGAAATAATTAAGTTGAATAATGTGATGACATGGACTATGAGATAGTCAAGAGAAGTCACCGTGATGTCGATATGATCACGAGACGAGGTCTCGGTGAGTGTTGAACCAAGAGTGGTTCCATTTGTGATCTGTGAATGATCACCGTTCGGTTGCGAGGCAACCCATTGGTAAAAGAGTCCAAGGGACCCCATGCACAACTTTGTCGCATTGCATGAGTAGTAAGTTGTTATTTGCATTCAAAGAACCATGGTAGAGAATGAGATGGTTGCATACAGTTAACATATTATGTCTGCATCAGAAATGATTGGTAGTTTATTTTCAGCATAGTTTTATGACGCCATGCCATGTTTGGATTGAGTTTATGCCATGATTTGATATGCCATGTTATGATCAAGATGCTATGCTATGCCATGTTTTATCGTCGCCATGATAGAAGTAAGTTTGACATGTCTTGCTATTGCCATGCTAGTAGATGCCATGATGTTGTGCATGCTTAGTTTGATTTATGGCTCTTGTTAATATCATGCCATGCTTAGTAATTTTGTTGAAGTAGATTGTTACATATGCTTGGTTCTTGCTTTGTCATCTGTTGGTTTGGATGTTATGTATTTGGTTGTCTTGCAAGTACATTCAATGTTTTGACCTGGCGTGTCATGCCAGTTTTGTAGGTCATGCTCGAATTGTTCGCTTGTTCCATCGTGCTAGGCCGTAATCTTGCAAGTCCTGTGAGTTGTGGAGCCCATTCAGAGTGATATGCTGCCAAACCAAGACTTTTGCCGCCATTTAATAGACTTCCGCTGCCATGTTAATAGCCTTAGGGCTATGCCAGATAATTGTTATTCCTCAATGCTGTAATCTTATACACATGTATTTGATGAATATTCTTGTACCTGGAATGCTGTATCATGGACCTGTCGTGTGTGAGGTGTTATCTTGGGCTGACGTGTGAAGGCTCCCTGCTCCATGCGGATCGGGGTGCCACATGCTCCGGAGCCCTAACGCCGGCGGACGGGTTGCAGAGTGGAACATTGAGCTCCAGGCGTTCCAGCTCGAGTTCAGCACCACCAAGGTCATCAAGGGCGCAGCCCTCACAGATTTCGTGGCAGAATGGAGTTACGTCCCTGACTGCGAGATAAGCGAGGATCGCTCCCACTTGCATGGAGACGAGGTACTAGACGGATGGATCATGTACTTCGACGGCGCGTTTTGACGACAAGGCGCGGGGGTAGAGGCCGTCCTTATCTCACCCGACAAGGGCAAGCTCTACTACGCGGTACAACTCTATTTTTAGCGGGGCGAAAAGGTCTCCAACAACATCGCAGAGTATGAAGGCCTGCATGCCGGCCACAGGGCCGCGGCGGCGCTGGCGTTGAAGCGCCTCACCATCAAGGGCGATTCCCAGCTCCTCGTCAACCTCTCCAACAAAGAGTACACACCCAAGGACGAGCACATGGAGGCATACGTGGAAGAAGTGCGCAAGATGGAGAAACGGTTCCTGGGCTTGGAGTTGCAGCATATGCCGCGAGGAACGAACAGGGAAGAAGATGACATCGCCAAGAGGGCATCTCGGAAGCTACCTCAGGAGCCAGGGGTGTTTGAGGAACAGCTCTTCAATCCATCAGCAGTTCCGCCCACCGCACTACCGGTAGTGCCTTAGGAGGACCTACCCCCGGTGCCAGCAACCGGCGCCCCAGCATGCGGCCCTCCTTCAGGGGCCCGCCTGCTCCTCGCGCTCGAGCCTCAGGAGGGGTGCTCGACCGAGGAATTCAATACATACCTAATATAGGCGACCCTGCGGGAGAAGGAGGAGGATGCTGAGCGCGTGGCTCGTCAGACCACCACGTACTGCATCCCTGACAGTGAGTTATACCGCAAGAGGCCCAATGACGCTTCTCTACGAAGCATCTCTAGGGAGCAGGGGCTTGAGCTGTTGGCGGACATACATGGTGGAGATTGCGGGCACCACTCTACATCATGCACCCTTGTGGGCAAGGCGTTCAGCTATGGGCTCTTTTGGCCCACTGCACTAAAAAATTCCACTAAGCTGGTGCGCTCCTGTGAAGCATGCCAGTTCCATGCCAAGAAAATCCACTAGCCTACGCACGGCCTGCAGACTATCCCGCTCACATGGTCGTTCGCGGTTTGGGGGTTAGATATCTTGGGGCCATTTCCCCATGCGCCAGGGGGCTACCGCTTCCTTTACGTCACCATCCACTACAAGAAATATGTCAACTAGTGACCTTCTGTCAGTGACCTTCCAATTGGTCAAAAGCTGTTTAGGGGGCTCAAACCCTAAAAAATAACAACCATTTTGGTCAGAAAGGTCGTAATTTCCTTACACGAAATGGTCATAAAGCAGATAGCACAGGTCCGCTGCCTTATTTCTAGTTGATCATGACCAATATAGATGGTCATAACCTTGTAAATTGTGGTGGGTTGCTATGACTAGGCGCCCCCTCATGAGTTTTGCCTATGTGTCATGTCCATGTGGCAGTTTTTGCCCTAGGTTGTGAAGCAACATATATTTCTGTCATTCCCAAAATTCCCAAAAAAATCTCATAAATTCTTTGGGTCATATCTTCGTCAAATATGTAAAAAACATTCCTTGCATAGTTCAAAAATAATTAAAATATATTCATTTTCCTATTCTGTTCAGAAAAACACTTTGTGAAGGAAGTACCACTTTGGCATGTCCAAATGGTATCCATTTTCTACAGTGCTTTCCTCTACCCAAATAACCATCCTTCACCAAATTCCAGCTCAATCCATTGATTATTTTGAGCCCGGCTTCAACATTCGTATTTATGTCCAGTGTGGTACTTTGCAAAGCAAGTACCACCTAGGCACTTGGAAAATGGAAAATGAATTTTCTGTGCAAAGAAAATGAAAACTTCCTTAGGCAACATTGTTTTCCATTCCAAGATGCACGCTTGTGCACAGTACGAGATCATTTGAACAAACTATGCCATGAATGTGGCCATAACATTGATCATTTACCTTGAAAGCCATGAATCTTCACACATGATAGCTCATTTCTGAGAACACTTTTTTAAAATAATTTCCGTATTACAAGTTTATTATTTTTCCTGGAAACTTGGTAACATATAATGACACAATGCGAAGGTTTTCCAATTTTTTGATTTTTTCTGAATTTTTTATGCCCGTTTCAAAATGCTGTCACAACGGCAGGCTTGACCATTCCTAGCTAGTGGTTGAATCTTGGAAAACTTTTGATGCTACTCTGATTAAATAGATACTTATGTACCTAGAAATGATTTTTGGAAAAAATAAAGAGCAAACTATGAGGCAGCTGCAGTTGAAATTTGACCCGCTTCCACCTGAATCAGCAGGAATTTGTCTTTCTCACAAGAGGTGGATCAAATATTTGGACACCCAACCATTTGGTCAATTGTGCATTAAATATGGCCTAGTATTTTATAAAAATGATTTGGTCCAATTTTGCAACAAATATATGGTAGGTCCTTCACAAAAATCTCATTTTGGGCACTTGAAAAAATGGACAATGAATTTTTCGTCCAAAGAAAATGAAAACTTCCTTAGGCAACATTGTTTGGAATTCCAAGATGCACCCTTGTGCATGATATGAGATCATTTGACCAAACTATGCCATGAATGTGGCCATAAGATTGATCATTTGGCTTGAAAGCCATGAATCTTCACGCCTGATAGCTCATTTATGAGAACACTTTTTTAAAATAATTTCCGTATTACAAGTTTATTATTTTTCCTGGAAACTTGGTCACATATATTGACTCAATGCGGAGGTTTTCCAATTTTTTATTTTTTTGAATTTTTTATGCCCGTTTCAAAATGCGGTCAAAACGCCGGGCTTGACCGTTCCTAGCTAGTGGTTGAATCTTGGAAAACTTTTGATGTTTCTCTGATTAAATAGATACTTATGTACCTAGAAATGATTTTTGGAAAAAATAAAGAGCAAACTATGAGGCAGTTGGAGTTCAAATTTGACCCGCTTCTAGCTGAATCAGCGGGAATTTGTCTTTTAACCAGAGGTGGATCAAATATTTTGATACCCAACCATTTGGTCAATTGTGCATTAAATATGGCCTAGTATTTGATCAAAATTATTTGGTCCAACTTTGCGACAAATATATGGTAGGTCCTTCACAAAAAAACTCATTTTGGGCACTTGAAAAAATGGAAAATGAATTTTTCGTCCAAAGAAAATGAAAACTTCCTTAGGCAACATTGTTTGTCATTCCAAGATGCACTATGTCATGAATGTGGCCATAAGATTGATCGTTTGGCTTGAAAGCCATGAATCTTCACACATGATAGCTCATTTCCGAGAACACTTTTTTTTAAAGAATTACCGTATTACAAGTTTATTATTTTTCCTGGAAACTTGGTCACATATAATGACACAATGCGAAGGTTTTCCAAAAAAAAATTTGAATTTTTTATGCCCGTTTCAAAATGTGGTCAAAACACCGGGAATGACCGTTCCTAGCTAGTGGTTGAATCTTGGAATTTTATTGGTGTTTCTCTGATTAAATAGATACTTATGTACCTAGCAGTGATTTTTGGAAAAAATAAGAAGCAAACTACGAGGTAGCTACAGTTCAAATTTGACCCGCTTCCAGCTGAATCAGCGGGAATTTGTCTTTTTCTCCAGAGGTGGATCAAAACTTTTGACACCCAACCATTGGTCAATTGTGCTTTAAATAAGGCCTAGTATTTTATAAAAAATATTTTGTCCAATTTTGCAACAAATATATGGTGGGTCCTTCACAAAAAAAATCTCATTTCGGGCACTCAAAAAATGGAAAATGAAATTTCTATGCAAAGAAAATGAAAACTCCCTCAGGCTACATTGTTTGGTATTACAAGATGCACCCTTGTGCACAATATGAGATCATTTGAACAAACTATGCCATGAATGTGGCCATAAGATTGATCATTTGGCTTGAAAGCCATTGATCTACCATAACATTTTGGCATTTCTGCGATGGCTGATGTTCGACGACGGTAGTGACGATTTGTTGACGCGAGGTGTGTCGAAGCTCTTGGTGTGGGGTAGTGATGCATGGCGCCGCAGGCTGCCGGGTGGTGGCCACCGGTCATGCACACGAGGATGGTGTCGCAAGGTTACCGGGGGTTGCAGCAGAAGGTGGTGCTGCAAATAGTCACCGGTGATGCAACATACCATCGCCGTGGACCGCGGGTGCTGTGATCCAACATTGTCGGGACCGACGGAGTTGCAATGAAGCATTGTCAGGCCGCGAGTGTTGTGATGTAATATTGTCGAGGGTTGCCGGAGTTGCAACGAAGCCTCCCCGAGTTAGTCAATATTGTATAAAATGAAGTGGTGCCCTTTTGCAGCAAATATTGGATAGGTTATTTACATGGGTGAGAAAATATGTAAGAGAAAAAAAGAAAAAAAAACAATTGCACAAGCTTAATCATCATTGGTGGAAACATGTGTGCCATGGATCGATGACATGGCACAGATCCATCCATCCATCTTTTCATCCCACATCCATCCATCCATCCATCCACCCACCCACCCACCCACAGTCCCACACCCACCCGCTATGTCCCACCCAC
>NC_041387.1:646108710-646161460 GCF_002162155.2 Triticum dicoccoides
AGAGAGAGAGAGAGAGAGAGAGAGCTCTCCTCCTCCCCTTCCAGATCGCTGCCGCCACCTCCCCTTCCCTCGCGCCGCCACCACCATCGTCCCTCCCTCCCTCGCGCCGCCCATTCATCCAAGCCTGACGATGCCAGATCCGCGCGCCGCCCATCGTTGCCCATCTTCCGCTCCCTCCCTCCACCTCACGCAGCAGATCCAGCGCCCTGCAGCCTCGGCATCACGGCCAGCTGGCTCGTCGGCGCGCGCGTGCTTCGATGCGCGCCGCTCCATTGAGCTGGCCGGACCACGACGGCATGCGACCTAGGGTTTGCAGGATCCTCGGACGGCCGCCGTCCACCTCGCTGTAGGGAGGGGTTCGTCGTACTCCACCCTAGCAGTCAATCCCAGCCGTCGCTGCTTCACCAGCCTCCTCCTCTGATGTCTCCGTGAGGGCGCCCGATGCCAGGCTGGCTGTCGACGCGCCGGACCTCAAGGCCGGTCGTGCTGCTCCTTTTGCCTGCGTCCCTCGCTGACAACGTCCCAATGGCAAGGGTTTCGGATGCGATGGTGCCTCCGTCGATGGTGCGGCTCTGGTGACTCTTACCTCGCCCCACACATAGCTGCCCATTCATTCGAGCCCGACGACACGAGCTCAAGGTACTCCCTTCCACTCGTGGTAGATCTGTTCCTGTGATTAGGTTTCTGACGATCTGTGGTGTTGTAGGTTGGCAGTGAGGTGCAAGGGGGCCGAGAAGCCGGCTACCAAGGGAAGAAGGGCAAGGCCGGGAAGGACCCCAACAAGCCCAAGAGGGTGCCCAACACTGTCTTCGTCTTCATGTATGCCCAACGTGCACGTCCGCCCCAGGATCCGCGTGCTCCTCATGCTCCTCGCCCGCCTCGTAAGCCCTCTCCCTCCCTCTATATCCCCCGGTGCCTTTGGCTTGTGTACATATTTGTCTCCGGCTTGTATGGGTGCTCTCCCGTGTTTCGATGGTCAGTTAGCTGGATGAGCTTCGTATGCATGCTAGTAGTTACTGGATGAGCTTCGTATGCTAGTAGTGACTGGTCAGTTAGCCATCAAATTTGTGACAAGGAAACTGAAACCCTCTTCCTTTCTTCCGAGAGGAGAGGTCAGGTCCGTGTTAAGATGTCAAGAAACTGATTGTTTGTTGAAACAACCATCAGTCACTCTCAAATACTGCTGACTACTTTCTGTTGCTAGTATAGTTCAAGCTTCTTTGCCCTGTATCTCATTAGGATGTGAACAATCTACTACACGCTCACAAAGATATTGACTTAAATTTTTTGTTTCTTTGCTGTCAACGTTTGTGAAGCTATTGAAACAACGATAGCTCAGATCATAGAATAGTGCATCGGTACCCAGTATATAGTCTCCGCTTTTGCTTGATCATAGAATAATTAATTCTGAAGGTTGCATATGTAAATCTAGATCTGTGTAGGTCCTAGGGGCATCTTTTACCGAGGAATATACTGTTCTGATGTAGTCACAAACTGTATGTTTTCTTCTCTTGTGATGTTAATTGTTAGTTGCCCCTACCCTTATGATTACCACCTTCCTGTTGGGGAGTTGGTGTGATTTTGTGCCTGTAAAACTGAAACTGGTTTCTAACTTCTTCTTCTTCAGCAGGGTGATCAGGTTGGGGAGCTGGTGTCGGCCGGATGGACCAACAAGACCCACAACATGTACATCAGCTCCATGGAGGTGTCCTTTATGCAACAGCTCTGTGCCCAGCAGCAGCACCACCACCACGCCACTCTTGACGGGGGCATGATCCATGTGGGTAGTGGCCATTGTTTCAGGGTGCTCCAAGAGGGAGCCTCTGATAACCTCGGGTATGCGAAGAACATACCTTGCCCGCGTGATGTTGGTGCACGAGGCACCTATACAGTTCAAGCGACGGCTCCGAAGCATGGAAGAGGAGTGAGCACTTGCGTCGGAGGAAATCCTGTTGACAGAACCTCTGGTTGTTACACTTTTCATCTTGTTTGCTGATTGTTTCCTTTAGTGTATGTTTTCTTTAGTTTGATAGAAGTTCAGAATTGTTATGCCCTGTTGTCTGGCTGTTAGTCTAATATTAATTCAGAAGCGTTGATTTTTCGTGGTATATGTTGTGTTCAGTTCTAGCAGAAGTTCAGAACTGTTATGCAGTGTTGGCTGTTAGTGTGATATGAATCTATAAGTGTTGATTGTCCTTGGTGCATGTTGTGTCTAGTTTTGGCAGAAGATCAGAACTGTTTTGCAGCGTTGTCTCTTAGTCTGATATGCACATGTTCTATTGTTAGGATTGTTAATTTTGTTAGTTTTGGTGTTAGTTTTGTTAGGATTGTAGCCATTTGCACATGTCTATGTTTTTGTTTTTTGTTACATGAAAGGATGTGAACATGTGGCAAAAGTGGTTCAGTTTTTCTCTCAGTTAATTTCGCATCTGCAAGTTTGTAATTTAAAGTCAGTCTTGCAACCCTTGGTAGTATGTTAGTTCCTGCTTGTAATTAGTATATCCTTAGATAAGGGTTACCGTGAGGTTCAGTTAATGCCCCCCTTCAACTTGATTGATAATACTGCCATACAATCTGAACCAGCTGGGCTCTTTTGCATAGTTATGGTACTCATCATTGTAATCATGAACATAAATCATAATATGCATTGGTGATCAGCTTGTTTTATCTCAGTGGTGAGGTGATTGAATTTAAGTGGCTGCCAACTTGTTCCTTTTTCATTTGGTATCTGGTTCCTGGTAACTTGAAGATGTATTGAGATCATGTGTCCCTTTAACATTTCATACCATTATATAGGTTATTGATTTTACAACTGTCCAGGCTTGAATTTACTTGGGAGTACATATTCCAAGGACTTGAAGCAAATGCCAATCTTGTAATGCTACTATATAGTGTGAAAAATATAATTTCAGGTTCCTTGTTTATATTATCCTAATTTCAGAAGACTTACTTTTGTACTTCCGCAGATGTTGACCCTCTCCCTTGCTGCATTAGGATCCTTGATGTGGCTGAGGAAGAACATGCATTCCAATAATTTATGCATGTGCTCTGCTTCTGGCAACAATGCCATCTATCACCAGGTAATCCCGTTTCTATAATGCTGCAGTAATCCTCAAAAAGAATAATTGTCATGCTCCAAAATATGTTGATGTTCTTATACTACTAGATGTTGGCAAATTGTGTCAATCTATGTACATTGACTTGATTCCTACCTCCTACACTTGCTCAATACGGATCTGAGAAAAATATATCCGCAACCTGTGGTGTGTGCAGCAACACTTGAATGCATATATTAAATATGTACCCTAGATAGAAGTAGTACTTCAGTACTACTCCAGTAGCATTTGTGCCCTCCAGTACTGCTGCTGTGAAACTGTTGCTGCTGCTGTGAAACTATTTCTGCTGCCGCTACTGTCAAACTACTTTTGTTGTTGTTTTCGTTGTCATATGACTCTAATCTCTACTGTTGTTCGTGTCAAACTGATGCTATGAACCCAGCATCTCATATGACTCTATTGTTGTTCTTGACCTGCTGTTGCTGCTGTTGTAGGAGGAGCAAACCTAGGAGAAGAGAGGGCTCATTCCACTTGTTTGGAAGAGAAGACAATGAAGCATGGTGGTTATCTGGATAATCTGCCTTGTGTTTTGGTTGTACTTTGTACCTAGTTATATTGTATTCTGTATTAGTCAGCACATTCTGGAGCAGAATCCAGTGAAGTTGTAAAACTGTAATAGTTCTGTTTCATTTGAAATATTTGTCATTTGTGTATTGTGAGAAATGTTAGAAAGCTGATGAGTTCTTTCATAAAAAGCTGATGAGTTCTTTGATAAAAAGCGATGTGGCTCCACTGCCAGGAAAAATTTGACAATTGGGACCCATCTAAAAACTAGACCACAAAAAACCTTCGAAAATAAAAATGAAATGGACCGCAAAAGGCCATGCCTAGAAAATAAAAATGCAAAATTATTGGGCCAGGCCCATGTAGCTAGAGAAAATTAATAGAGAAAATATACAGTAAAAAGGCCGAATTGTTGGGCTAGGCCCATGTTGAAAACAGAATTGGACCGGGCTGAATCTTGTGCCACATCAGCTTGCCACGCTGGATGCCTACGTGGACTGGGGAGGTTGCTAGTGACCAAAACGCCACAGTGGAGATATTTTGGTCATAAACGTCTACGACCATTCCAGAAGAAAGGTCGCTATAGTCAGTTAACGACGGCCAGCTTTTGACCTTATGTTTTTGGTCACAAAAAGGTCACTAATTGAAGACAGTGACCATTCAGTGACCAATAGTGGTGGTCACAAGTTGACATATTTCTTGTAGTGATCGACAGGTTCACCAAGTGGGCGGAGGTAGAAGTCGTCCGCACCATCCCAGCTGGATCAGCCATCAAGTTCATCAAAGGCCTCGTGAGCCGGTTCGGGGACCCTAACCGCATCATCACCGACAATGGCTCACAGTTCACTATCAACCTTTTCAAAACATACTATGCTAACCTTGGAACACATATATGATACACCTTAGTGGCACACCCTAGGAGCAAGGCCTGGCCGAGCGAGCCAACGCCGAAGTCTTGAGGGCCTCAAGGCAAGGACCTTCAAGAAGAAGCTCGAGGCTTGTGGGAGGGGCTGGCTCGACGAGCTCCAGTCCGTGTTCTGGTCCATCCGCACCACCGCGACCAAGCCAACGGGAGAGACACCATTCTTCCTCATCTAATGAGCTAAAGAGATTCTCCCACACGAGGTCAAGCATCGCTCCACGCGGGTCCTGGCGTTTAATGAGGCATGTCAGTATGCCATGCGGGGGATGGATCTCGTGTTGGGTGAGGAATGCCGTCGTCAAGCCTCCCTCTGATTGATAAGGTACCAGTGGGCACTGCGCCGGTACCACTGCCGCAGCGTCTGCTCCAGGACGTTGGAGGTGGGACACCTCGTCCTGAGGCGGGTGGTCTCCAGGGAGGGGCTGCATAAGCTTTCTTCCATGTGGGAGGGCCCGTTTATGATTGCCCGTGTCTCCAAGCGTGGCGCCGCGTGCCTGGAGACACAGGACAGGGTCCCCATCAAGAACGCTTGGAACATCCAGCACCTCCAGAAGTTCTATCAATGAAGAAAGGCTCCGGCCTGTGAACTTCTCCGCTCGTGACACTCTCATGTGATAATGGGTGGGGTTGTACACGCCCCACAGTCTCCTGAGAGCCGCCTTGGGGCCTCACCGGGCCTCCCTCCCACGTCTTACTGGCAACACTTAGCTCCACGCAGGTGAGAAGACTAGACTAGGTGCCGGACGCGACTGTTCATTTGCTTTCCGAAGTTGCTTGCAATCTTTTAGTAGTCTTAAATGGAAATGATGCTTTCGTGCTTTGGTTCACCTAGTTGGATTTTTCTCCTCTTGTTTCGTTCGTTCTTAGCCTGGGCCAGGAAGGTGTGGCAGTTGCCCGTCGCTCTTCCTCGAGCGCCTCGCGCGTGGGGTCTAGGCAGGTGTGTGCGCTTGGGCATGCCCTTGCACGAGCACACCATGCCGAACCCCATTTGCCTGTGCTTCAGCTTTATCCTCACGAGGAGCCCTCGATCAAGCTCACGGGCACAAGCACCCCCTCATGTCCGTGCCCCTCGGGGCAGTGCGACATGGTGCATCAAGCCATAGCTAACCTACGACAGGGGCTCATGATGACCAACAAGTGTAGGGGATCTATCGTAGTCCTTTTGATAAGTAAGAGTGTCAAACCCAACGAGGAGCAGAAGGAAATGACAAGCGGTTTTCAGTAAGGTATTCTCTACAAGCATTGAAATTATTAGTAACAGATAGTTTTGTGCTAAGGTAATTTGTAACGGGTAACAAGCAATGAAAGTAAATAAGGTGCAACAAGGTGGCCCTATTCTTTTTGTAGCAAAGGACAAGCTTGGAAAAGTTGTTATATAGAGAAAAGCGCTCCCGAGGACACATGGGAATTATCGTCAAGCTAGTTTTCATAACGCTCATATGATTCGCGTTCGTTACTTTGATAATTTGATATGTGGGTGGACCGGTGCTTGGGTACTGACCTTTCTTGGACAAGCATCCCACTTATGATTAACCCCTATTGCAAGCATCCACAACTACAAAAGAAGTATTAAGGTAAACCTAAGCATAGCATGAAACAAGTGGATCCAAATCATCCCCTTACGAAGCAACACAGAAACTAGGGTTCTAGCTTCTATCACTCTAGCAACCCATCATCTACTTATTACTTCCCAATGCCTTCCTCTAGGCCCAACCAATGGTGAAGTGTCATGTAGTCGACGTTCACATAACACCACTAGAGGAAAGACAACATACATCTCATCAAAATATCGAACGAATACCAAATTCACATGACTACTTATAGCAAGACTTCACCCATGTCCTCGGGAACAAAGGTAACTACTCACAAAGCATATTCATGTTCATGATCAGAGGGGTATTAATATGCATTAAGGATCTGAACAAATGATCCGAATAAACCAACTAGCATCAACTACAAGTAGTAATCAACAATACTAGCAACCCACAGGTACCAATCTGAGGTTTGGGTACAAAGATTGGATACAAGAGATGAACTAGGGTTTGAGAGGAGATGGTGCTGGTGAAGATGTTGATGGAGATTGACCCCCTCCCGATGAGAGTATCGTTGGTAATGACGATGGTGATGATTTCCCCTCCCTAAGGGAAGTTTCCCTGGCAGAACAGCTCCGCCGGAGCCCTAGATTGGTTCCGCCAAGGTTCCGCCTCGTGGCGGCGGAGTTTTGTCCCATAAGCTTGCTTATTATTTTTTCCAGGGTAAAAGACTTCATATAGCAGAAGATGGGCACCATAGGGCTGCCATGTCACATCCCTAGCTTTACCTTGCACATGGTCTAGCTTGGTTGTTGCATCATGTTTAAATTTAAAAGAAACATGAAATAGGGATTGTTTAAACCCTAGCACAAAATGAATTCAAATAGGCTCAAATAAAATCATTTCCAATGAACCCAAAATGCCCTCTAAAAATGTTCATGATTTGTGCAAAGGTGAAAACATCTACCAAAAATGATGAACATATTTCTAGGTCATTCCTGGATTTTTGAATTAACTTATATTTTATTTGACTTTCGGCATTTAAACACTATAAATAATTTAAATGCTCAAATAATGTTGGAATTATTTGTGGGATACTGAAATAGTTCAGAAAGTGCTCATGAATATTTTCAGGATTTGTAAAATTGATTTGGTTTTTAAAACTGGATGAAAAACAAACTGCAAAATTAGAAAACAGAAACAAAAAATAGAAAAAAAGAGAGAAAGCTCACCTAACCTTACCTAGCGCTGACCTACACTCCACAGGGCCAACATTGTGCAGCCCAGGAGCTGGCCGAGCCCACCACCGCTGCCAGTCGTCTCCCACCTCGCGCCAGAAGGACGTGAGGCATGTGTTCGCCGCATGCCGGCACACGTAGGGCCATGTACTGCTTGTCACCTTCTCCCCGATGCATCTAGATGGCGCCACGCACCTCCCTGCCTCTCTCCCTCACTCTCCCGCACTCTCACTCCCTTCCCTGGATCTGTCTCTCTCGCGCCCGACAGCTGCGGTAGCTGCCGCACACTGCCACAGCGCTCATCAGCCGTCCCTCGAGAAACCGTCGTGCCCATCGGGTCCGTCTTGCCGTCTGCATCATCCCAGACGAGTCATGCATCCTCGGGCGCCCTACAATGTCGCCAGCATCGCCATTTCCATCGCCGGCCACCGTGGATCCTCATCGACAATTCGGGAGCTACAGGGCGTCCCCGACCTCGCCCTCGCGCTCGATGGACTCGCTGTGAGCCCCTGCCCCGAACCCTCTTCTCCCCGTCGCGTTCGCATGATCTAGGCCCATCCCCCGCCATGGCCGACGCTCGCCGCCGCCGCACCTCTTCGCCGCCGTCGTTCTGCTTTGCGCCATCGCGTACGAGCTCGTAGACGAGCTCTAAGACGACCCAGGAGGCCGTGGCACACCTTATCTGGCCTCCCCGTCCCCTGCAGTCCTGCGCCCACTCGATCCGAGCTCTGGCCGCCGTCGCGAGCTCCGCCGTCCCCACTACGTCCCACCTTCCTCCCTGGATGCGGGCGAGCCCGGGCTACGCCCCGGTGCCCTTAGCCGCCGCCCCCGTCGCCTTCAGCACAAGTCCGGTGCGTTGTTGCCGCGGGTTTGGTCACCACCGACGGAACTCCTACGACAACCGATGTGGCGGGGTGATTAGCACTAATCCCCGCCAGCTGGACCCACCTAGTCACTGACAACGGCCCCCGCAGCGAGTCAAAGTCCAAGTCAACACGGGGTTAACCCCTGTCTCACTGACTAGTGGGCCCCACTTGTAAGGTTTGACCCTGGCTGGCCATTGACTCACTGACGTCACACTGAGGTCAGGCTGACGCAGTAAAAATTTTTGGATTTAAAATAAATCAGAAATGATTTATAAATTCCAGAAAATGCCCAAAACTTCTAAAATTCATAGAAATTCAACCATAACTCCAAATGAAACAAATTATATATGAAAAATGATCAGAAAAATCCAATCTACCCATCTGTACCATTTTTATGCATGTTAGCATAAATTATGGCTTCTGTTTAGGCCAAATCATATAAATGGCATTTAAACCTTCACATATGGAGTTTGAATTTGAACCTAGGGTTCAAACGAACTTCATTTAAATTGTTGGTAGTTGCATTAGCTCAAACCACAGCATATTGCAATGTCATGATCATGCATCATATTGTTGCATTGCATTGATTGTGTTCTTCCTTGTTTGCCGGTATTTGTCCCCTCTCAGTAGACGTGGTTCCGACGATGAGTTCGATGACACTGATGAAGAGTTATATCATCTTCAGAAGTGCTAGGCAAGCAAAAACCCCTTGTTCATTCCAATACAATCCCACTCTCTCGCTCCCGCCCTCTTTTACTGCATTAGGACAACAACAATTCAACTGTTACATGTTGTGGTAGTTGAACCCCTTTCCTCTCCATGAACTGTCATTGCCACAGTAAATAGATGAAATCCACTAGCATGAGTAGGAGTTGTTTGAGCCCTGATGTGCCTACTAATTTATGCTTGTTCGTCATGCCTGCTCTGCTTAGAGTTGAGTCATGTCCGATTCTTCGGAATAAATTGGAATGTTGTGAACATGTCCTACTATGTGTGAGTGAAGAGTGTGTACATGATTTGATAAAGGTAGCGGTGAGAGGCCATGTAGGAGTACATTGTGGGTTGTCTCATTGAAGCCGTCCTCAGGAACTGAGTTCTGTGTTTGTGATCCATGAACAACTACTACCACACATTGGGCTCCGGGCACTCCAAGCTCTCTCGACTTATTAATCAACTCGATCTCTGTCCAGGAGTTGCAACTAGTTTATAGTGTTTGTAGGTTGTGTTAGTAGTCTACCAAGTGGCACCCGGTATAAGTGGGCTTGGGTCAGACTAGGCATCATGGCCGGGTATGCCAAGCGCCGCGCGTTTGGTGGGCTTGGAACCCTGTACACATCGTTTGGGGCCGTGAGCGACACCCCGGCCGGATCTCCTTGCGGATGGAACCCGAATAGGCGATGAACCTAGACTAGAAACTTGTGTGGTTAGTCAGGTCGTGGCCGACACCCTCGCCAGGCTTCCGCTGGAAGGTTGCCGGGATCAATGACGTGTACATGGCGGTAAGTGGCGAGAGCATGTGTGAAGAAGTACACCCCTGCAGGGTTAATATGATCTATTCGAATAGTCGTGTCCGCGGTAAAGGACCTCTAGGTTGCCTATACAGTTCATAGACAAGTGAAAGTGGATACTCTAAAATGCGCAAGATAAGCGTGAGTGCTATGGATGGCTTTCCCGTAGGGAGATGGGAGCGGATCCATAGTGGTGTATTGTTATGGTGAATGTGTGGACTCGTGTGCGCCACCTCAAAAGAGTTACTTGCAGTCGTAGTTCATGATAGCCATCGAGTCAAAGCTGGCTTGCTGCAATTAAACCCCACCATCCCCTTGATTGATAATGATGCATATTTAGTTAGTTCTGATGTAAGTCTTGCTGGGTACATTTGTACTCACGTTTTCTTAATTTATGTTTTTGCAGAGAGACTTCAGCCTTGCTAGTAGTCCCGCATGGACTTTGACATTTAGCTTATTACCTCAGCTACGATCTTGTTCCCTCGGCATGATCTGGTAGATACTCAGGCTTCTCAGCCTTTTTCATTTGTAGATGTTTGTACTCAGACATGTTAAGCTTCCGCATGTCCTTGACTTGTATGCCCTGATTGTTGGGTCATGAGACCCATGTTTATAATATCTCGCTCCTCGGAGCCTATTGAATAAATACTTCGAGTCATAGAGTTATGTTGTGATGCCATGTTGTTTTTGCACATATTGAGCATATTGTGTGTATGATTTGAAATGCTTGGTATGTGCGGGATCTGACTATCTAGTTGTCTATCCTTGGTAACCTCTCTTACCGGGAAATGTCTCCTAGTGCTTCCACTGAGCCTTGGTAGCTTGCTACTGCTCCGGAACACTTAGGCTGGCCAGCATGTGTCCTTCTTCGTTCCTGTGTCTGTCCCTTCGGGGAAATGTCACGCGGTGTCTATCAGAGTCCTGTTAGCCTACTACAGCCCGGATTCTCTGGAGTCCTGCTAGCCCAGTTGCTACAGCCCGGATTCACTCACTGATGACAGACACGTTCGTTGTTGGGTCATGTATGCATGTCCTTGTAAGTTAGTGCCACTTTGGGTTCACGACTAGCCATGTCAGCCCGAGTTCTTTGTCATATGGATGCTAGCAACACTATCATATACGTGAGCCAAAAGGCGCAAACGGTCCCGGGCTAGGTAAGGTGGCACCCGTGGGAATACCGTGCATGAGGCTACAAAGTGATATGATGTGTTACATACTAGATCGGTGTGACTTAGGATCGGGGTCCTGATATGCCAGGGGGCCACGAGGCAGGGGGCGCGCCCCCCACCCTCCTGGCCAGGGTGTGGGTCCCCTTTGGTACTTCTTCCGCTTAATATTGATTATTAATTCCAAAAATGACTTCTGTGGAGTTTCAGGACTTTTGGAGCTGTGCAGAATAGGTCTCTAATATTTTCTCCTTTTCCAACCCAGAATCCCAGTTGCCGGCATTCTCCCTCTTTATGCAAACCTTGTAAAATAAGAGAGAATAGCCTTAAGTATTGTGACATAACATGTAATAACAGTCCATAATGCAATAAATATCAATATAAAAGCATGATGCAAAATGGACGTATCAACTCCCCCAAGCTTAGACCTCGCTTGTCCTCAAGCGGAAGCCGATATCGAAAAATATGTCCACATGTTTAGAGATAGAGGTGTCCATAAAATAAAATAAAATACGGACATGAGGGCGTCATGATCATTCTTATAATAGCAACATACATACATTTTGTCATATGATTTCTTATGCTCAAGTAATAATCTATCTGCAATGTCGAGTATGAATCAGAAACTTCATTGAGAACCAACAAACTATGATCTTGGTCATTGAAGCAATTGCAATTTATCATAACATCGGAAAGAGTCAATATAACAACTTTTCAGCAAGTCCACATAATCAACTATCATTTAGTCTTTCACAATTGCTAACACTCACGCAATACTTATGGTTATGGAGTTTCAATCGGACACAGAGAAAGATAGGGGCTTATAGTGTCGCTTCCCAACCTTTTATGTCAAGGGTAATATCACCAATAATAGTTCATGCTAACTTACATCCAATTGGATATATATATCAGGATCTTTCCAACACAAGGTTCTTGCCAAAGGATAAAATGTAAAAAGGAAGGGTGAAGATTACCATGGCTCTTGTATAAGACAGAAATTAAAAGATAGACCTGAGGGAGTCCTGGATTAGGGGGTGTCCGGATGGCCAGACTATGACCTTTGGCCGGACTCCCGGACTATGAAGATACAAGATTGAAGACTTCGTCCCGTGTCCGGATAGGGACTTTCCTTGGCATGGAAGGCAAGCTTGGCGATACGATATGAAGATCTCCTCCCATTGTAACCGACTCTGTGTAACCCTAGACCTCTCCGGTGTCTATATAAACCGGAGAGGTTTAGTCCGTAGCCGAACAACAATCATACCATATGCTAGCTTCTAGGGTTTAGCCTCTCTGATCTCGTGGTAGATCAACTCTTGTACTACCCATATCATCAATATTAATCAAGCAGGAGTAGGGTTTTACCTACACCGAGAGGGCCCGAACCTGGGTAAAAACATCGTGTCCCTTGTCTCCTGTTACCATCTGCCTAGACGCACAGTTCGGGACCCCCTACCCGAGATCCGCCGGTTTTGACACCGAGATTGGTGCTTTCATTGAGAGTTCCTCTGTGTCGTCACAAACAGGAAGGATGCCACACCCCGTCTTTAAAGACGGCGCGGTTGCTAAAGAAGCTTTTGCTGTCGGCCAAACTCTTTGGCTAGGCAGGTTTTTGATGACCGCCTGTTCGGCTGCCGCACCTGCGATGACCTCTCGGGTCATCGAAAGCAATCTCCAGATCAGCTCGGAACTCGCCGAGGAGTTAGATCCGATGGAGCTATCTTCTCTAAACGAGATCTTGGATCGCATCGCCGCCTTGGGAGTCGCTACAGATTACGGCCAGATTGGGCTTAAACCCGATCAGAGAGAGATCGACTCTCCCCAGGTCACCCACCATGTTGAAGTGGTGGAAGAGCAACGCGGCAAATCTTCGCCCATCCTAAGGACCAGATGTGTCCGGATTCCCGACCCCTCCAGGCCGGATATCCACGGAGGGGAGGATGTCGCTCAAGCCCTGAACGTAAAGTCAGGTAGCAGGCCTGATTCATTGAATAACGTCCAAGAAAACAAGCTTCCGGATTCCGAAATTTCTTGGCCCCTGAGTCTTAGATCAGGCGAGGTTCCGGATTTAAATCCACCCGCCCACCCAACTATAAGGGATTTATCCCAAATACGGCAAGAGCCCAGAGAAACAGTACACCACTATTGGGCCAGATTCCTCCTGGTTATAAACAGGATAAAGGACTGCCGTGAAAAGGATGCAGTTACATTCTTCTGTAACAACTGCACGGACATCGGAATCCTCAATGCCATAAGTCGCCGCGAAATTACATGCTTCGCTGACTTGACATCCATAGTACAAAAGTACTATGCGACAGAAAGCGTTCGGAAAACCGAAACGAAGTTCTTGGACAATTCGGCCCTGAATACAATCCCAGTCCGAATCAAAAGGGCACATTATCGCCAGGCACCTAAGCCAAACAGCAAAAAACAAAAACCCTCTATAGGGTATGGGACCGTACTGGAGGGATGGCTCAATGGACCTTGTAAAATTCATAATTCAGGGGAAGTCGCACCAACTCACAGCCTTAGAGCATGTTGGATACTCCGACAGGTGGCCAGGAGTGGCGAGGAGCTTCTAACTCCAGAATCCGCAGAGCACCACCCCAGAAACGCCAGTACGGTGTCAACAGTCTTCGAGACCTTCGCATCGAACAATGTGAGGAAGCTAATGCTCCGCAGCCTTGCCAAAGTCTACTAGGTAGCAACAATAAATCCATGGAGTGACACGACTATTACTTTACTTTTAATGCCAGTGACGAACCTAAATTCCGGTCAGCCCAAGCACCAGCCGCATTGGTCCTCAGTCTGATAGTGGACGGCTTCCGGCTTACAAAGGTACTCATTGACGGCTGCAGCGGATTGAACCTCATCTATGAGGAAACACTGCGAAAAATGGAAATAGACTGGAGCCGCATTGAGCGAAGCAACACAACCTTTAGAGGAATAATCCCCAGTTGGGAAGGATGTTGTTCAAGGAAAATCACACTCGACGTAGTGTTCGGCACGCCAAATAATTACAGATCCGAGGAGGTCACATTTCAAGTGGCCCCGTTCAGCAGCGGATACCACGCTCTGTTAGGACGAGAAGCATTCACAATTTTTCAAGCTATACCCCATTACGGGTACATGAAGCTCAAAATGCCCGGACCCAATGGAATCATCACTCTTGCTAGTGATCCAGACACAGCGCTCTACACCGAAAACAAGACAGCCGCACTGGCCCTCGAGGCACTATCCGAAGCCCTGGCAGCTGAGGAACTAACTGTGTTGCGGTCCACGGTGGATAGGGACGATGTGGTACTCGACAAAAGATCCAAGTCCACCTCCTTCAAGCCGGCAAACGACATAGTCAAGTTCCAAGTCCATCCAACAGACACCACAAAAATGTCCTCCATCGGGGCACAACTAAAACCCGATGTAGATGCCGCACTCAGAAAATTCCTATGAGAAAATTGGGACATTTTTGCCTGGCACCCTTCAGACATGCCAGGAATCCCACACAGGCTGGCCGAGCACAGCCTGAACATCCTGAAAGGATTCAAGCCCGTTAAGCAGACTCTTCGGCGTTTCTCCGAACCCAAGAGACAAGCCATGGGAGAGGATCTAGCAAAACTACTGGAAGCTGGATTCATCAGAGATATAAAACATCCATACTGGCTAGCGAACTTGGTGATGGTACCAAAGAAGGACAAATCCTGGCGCCTATGTGTCGATTTCAAAGACCTAAATAAAGCCTGCCCGAAGGATCCCTTCCCCCTCCCCCGAATTGATCAAATCATCGACACCAATGCAGGACACGATTCATTGTGTTTCCTTGATGCATACTCTGGCTACCACCAAATCAAGATGGCAGAGTCAGACCAAGCCGCAATGGCATTCATCACCCCGTACGGCCCATTCTGCTTCAACACGATGCCCTTCGGGCTCAAAAACGCCGGCGCAACATATCAGCGCATGATTCTGACATGTCTGGCCAACAAGATCGGCAAAACAGTTGAAGCATATGTAGATGACGTGGTCATCAAATTCAAACATGTCGAAACTCTACTAGATGACTTGAGGCTCACGTTCGACAATCTCCGAGCATATGACATTAAGCTCAACCCAGAAAAATGTGTTTTCGGCGTGCTAGCCGGAAAGCTCTTGGGCTTCATTGTATCCGGTAGAGGAATTGATGCAAACCCAGCCAAGATCCGAGCTCTGTCGCAATTGAATATCCCAAAAGACCTCAAGCAAATACAAAAATTGACAGGATGCGTGGCGGCTCTAAGCCGCTTTATCTCCCGCTTAGGAGAAAAGGCATTACCCCTTTATCGCCTCCTGCGGCGCACCGAACACTTCGAGTGGACGGATGCCGCCACGGCCGGACTCGAAGAAATCAAAGCCATACTGGCAACAAATCCGGTCCTGGCCGCACCCAACACGGGCGAACCTATGCTATTGTACATTGCGGCAACCCATCAAGTTGTAAGCGCGGTGCTCCTCGTCGAACGAGAAACGGACGGACACAAGTTTCCTCTCCAAAAACCGGTTTACTACGTGTCCACTGTCCTAACCCCATGCAAGTCCCGGTACCCGCATTATCAAAAGATAGCATACGCGGTGTTCATGGCATCCCGGAAGCTGCGACACTATTTCCAAGAGTGTTCAATAACAGTGGCATCCGAAGTACCTCTTAATGATATTATAAACAACCGCGACGCAACGGGCCGGATTGCCAAATGGGCCATTGAGCTCCTTCCGTTCGATATAATTTACAAGCCACGGTGAGCTATCAAATCGCAGGTTTTGGCTGACTTCATTGCCGAATGGACCGAAGCCGAGTACCCTAAAGAGTACGACGCATATTCCAACTGGATCATGCACTTCGACGGCTCAAAAATGTTGGTTGGCCTGGGGGCTTGCGTCGTTCTGACGTCCCCTACAGGAGATACAGTCCAATACGTACTCCAGATAATGTACACGGACTCCAACAACGCAGCCAAATATGAGGCCCTTCTACATGGTCTCCGGATGGCAGTTTCCATGGGCATTCAATGCCTGGAGGTCCGTGGGGATTCAAACCTCGCAGTATCCCAAATAAATGGAGACTTTGACGCCAAAGATTCGAAAATGGCAGCTTATCGCAACGCCGTCTTAAAGATGTCAGCCCGGTTTGAGGTGCTCGAATTTCACCATATAGCCCGGGAGAACAACCAGGCAGCAGACATGTTGGCA
This sequence comes from Triticum dicoccoides, assembly GCF_002162155.2. Lineage (NCBI taxonomy): Eukaryota > Viridiplantae > Streptophyta > Magnoliopsida > Poales > Poaceae > Triticum > Triticum dicoccoides. The sequence continues at coordinate 646,124,783 of NC_041387.1, forward strand.
TGCATCGGTGCAAAGCGCGATGCCGTCCCTCCCAACATCTTCCTAGAAAGGCTCTTCAAGCCATCTGTAACATGGGAGGGAGAATCCGGAAACAACAGCTCGGACACAGCCACACTACCCCTCACCGAACATTCTGACACAGTTGGTGGCTCTGCCAACAAAACAACACCGTCAGCCCACACAATAATGGCAGTCATTGCCCCGTGGACAGAACCATTCCTAGCCTACCTAACTAGGCAGGAACTTCCCGAGGACCAAAACCTGGCCCGCTGCATAGTGCGGCGATCTAAAGCCTACAAAGTCCACGAGGGGCAGCTTTATAAGAAGAGCACAACCGGAGTCCTTCAAAGGAGTATCTCCGAAGAAGAAGGGCGAAATCTTCTGGCTGAAATTCATGCCGGACTAGGCGGGCACCACGCCGCAGCCCGGGCCCTTGTAAGCAAGGCCTTCCGTACTGGATTTTATTGGCCGACGGCCCGAGCAGACACTCAGGACTTAGTGCAGCGATGCGTTAGTTGCCAATTATTTGCTAATCAAAGCCACATGCCACCTACCGCCCTACAAACCATACCCATCACCTGGCCTTTTGCGGTCTGGGGGCTTGACATGGTTGGACCCCTTAAAGGAGGAACCCACAAGAAAAAATATCTACTGGTCATGGTGGACAAATTCACCAAATGGATAGAGGCCAAGCCTGTAAAGACGGACGAATCCGGACCAGTGATAGACTTCATATCCGGGGTTGTACACCGTTACGGCGTCCCCCACAACATCATAACCGACAATGGCACAAACTTCACGGCCGACGAAGTTAAACTCTGGTGTAAAAACATGGGCATCAAGCTCGACTACGCTTCAGTCTATCACCCACAAACTAACGGTCAAGTCGAATGAGCCAACGGTCTCATCATGAGCGGCGTTAAACCCAGACTAGTGCGATCCCTCAAGGAATCTAACACGCACTTGGTAGAGGAGCTTGACTCCGTACTCTGGGGGCTGTGGACCAGGCCGAATCGCACTACCGGATTCACACCGTTTTTATGGTGTACAGCACAGAGGCAGTGCTGCCCTGCGACATAATTCATGACTCACCTCGCGTGCGCATGTACGAAGAAAGAGAAGCCGAGCTCGATCGGCAAGACAGCTTGGACGCATTGGAGGAGGAGCGCGATGTGGCAAAAGCCCGCTTCGCATTCTATCAATAGCAGGCTCGAAGATATCAAAGCAGAGAAGTACGGGCCAAAACTTATAACGTTGGTGAACTAGTTCTACGCCTGCCGGACAAGAAAAAGGACAAACTAAAGCCCAAATGGGAGGGTCCCTTCATAATCGACCAAGTACTGACGGGTGGAGCGTACCGTCTACGAAATGCATCGGACAACCGACTCGAGCCGAACCCATGGAACGCAGCACACCTACGAAGATTTTCTATGCCTAGCGTCGGACTCCGTGTTCGTCTCCTTCCTGTGTCCCATTTTTTATTTTTTCACATTAGCTGTCTGGCATTTCTGTCCTTCTCCCTACCTTTTTTTTTCTCTCCAAGGCCCGTAGGGGCTTGCTTGCGCATTGTTCGCACATACTTGACGCGCCACCCGCGCTCATCATACCTGGAGGCTTCTTTGCCAGAAGTTTATATAAACGGGCCTCATGCCCAAAACATGTGTGACACTTCCGCATGAACCTTTTATACACCATTATATGCATCGATATGACTTAAGTTTTGGCCAAGCTGGGTTGCCTGGCTCCTGTGCTTACCCCTACGTTCCCGTTCGATCGGCTAGGTGGTAAAGGGAGCACCTCTGCGATTGTTACTGCCGGGTCAGCCGGATGTGTACCTCAGACTGGGTGAAGCCGAAAGCTAGCGTTCTTAAGGGAATATTCGGTCGGTGAATTAAAATATGAATTTTCTTGTTTATTTATCTGCCCCCAGATGCTTTTCTGCTCTTTTTAGCAATTCGGACATGCACTTTAGGGCATGCCTCCCAGGGAAAGGAACCCCTAACGGAACTATTCTCCCTGGAAGATGTTTCTTACTAACCATGTAATATAACATAACTAGTTGGGCACTTGTCTGCTAAAGCAATTATGACCCCTACGCCTTGTCTCCATGCATGCCCCGGTTCTTACATAATCGAGAGGGTATTCGGACACACTCCGGACTATAGGGTCCAGAGGTCGAAGCGAAAAGGTCCGCAATGACAAATGATCTACAATCCGGCTAGAAGGCATTTTTTCATGTCATTTTAAATTACAGAGTCAATCCGACTCGGTATATTCTTCCTCAATACCATCCAACATGCGGTCTAATTTACAGTCCTGTTGAGAATACTTTGCAGCCAGCTCTACCTGGCCGTATACTAAACTGACAGGGATCTCCTTTCCGTCCGGACCCATAGGGCCGACCTCGGCCATGTGATTCAGGTCCGCCTTCGTATACCGAGTCTTCACCATGGCCCAGGCCTCCCTGGCACCTTGACGACAGGCCGATATCTTCCACAACCGGAAGCGCCACCGCACTCCATCAAGCTTCTTTGCAAGCGCCCCAAGGCCTTGGCACAGAGAGGGATGGCCACATAGCCTGGACGACGCCCTGCATTGCCTGCCGAACTCGTTCGTGTAGTTGCAACAGCTCGGGAAGAAGGTCCCCCGTTGAACCGGGCATTTCCTCCGCAGGACGACCTGTCAGCAGACCTACAGACATAGCTCTGTCAATCGACTTCCTCGCCGATTTTTTTTCGATAATTCATTCAAGCACTTACTAAAATTGCCGCGTCGAAGTCGCCGATTCTCCTTTACGAAAGCAGACAGCTGAATACGAACATCTTTTAGTTCCTCGCCCAGCTGGGTGTTGGCATCTTGGAGGTTATTTTTCTCTTGCCGCACCCTTGTAAGCACCTTCTCGCCGGCCTTTAGCTGGCGTAGTAGCTGTTGCCTGTCCGGATCTAGTCCGGCACCATCTATAACATTATTGTCAGACTTATACACACGCCGCACTTCACAAACTACTTATCTTTCGAAATATATATTACTGGAGGGGGTCTCTGTGGCTCCCCCTGCGGCGGCTAGTACGGCCTCAAGTTGGGCCTTGCACTCTTGAAGCTCTTGGGACAGGTGGGTATTCTTTTCTGTAAGATCCTGCATAACAAATGATCCTTAAATCAGTTATTCAAACTATTTTAAGTCTCGGGGGCTACTGGCATATATAATTGTCCAAAATTCTCACCCGTATGTCCTTCACATACTGTTCCGTGGCTCTGGCTAGACCATCTTGAGCGGCACTGAGGTGCGCATCTCCTGAACTAAAAGCATTTAATGCCTCTTGGGAGAAACGTGCATCACGAAGAATTGTTCGGCGACGCCTGTGATTCATGGCGCTCTCCACCTCAGATCTGGTGGCAGACAATCTGCCGGCATCCTCCGTTGGAGGAGCATCCGACGCGCGCCTTGTGTTCGTCTCCCCTTCCGGACCTGGCGTTGGAGCCAGGCTGGGGGAGGCTCGATCGGCAACTTCTCCGGACACAGTCCGGCGAGCGCTCTTTCCCCTGAAAAAAATCACGAGCGTTAGCATGCCTTCCAGGAATCTTTCCTTGAAACACGGTGGCGCGCCATACTGTTGCGGCGACGTCTCGATCCGCACCGCACTTCTTTAACGCCTGCTGGGCCGAGCTGCCCCTTGTTGGCCAGCCGCCGCGGGCTCGGCTTCCCGCCTCAAAGGTACCTCCTGCAGAACACCATCGGTATGCGGTGATCAGAAATAAGCATGGATGGGTCATGGAATCAGGGCTTCAGTCACAGCTACCTGGGAAGCTGGACATAATCCGGGGTAATCGGCCATAATGGCAACCAAAGCATTGTCGATGCTAAGTTGGTGGAACACCTCGTCGATCAACTCCACCTTTATATCTGGATCCTCTTCGGAGGCCGGATCGAGGGACTGTTCCGGATCCTCGGGTTGTGGAGGCGGGCTGTGTATATCCTCTACAGCCCGGCGCAGTTCCTGCGCCGAAATCACAAAGTGAGATACTTAACCGTGGGAATGGGGATCGGATGAGCAAAAAGAAATGTCCGCTTACCCAGCTTCGAGGGTTGTTCATAGAAAATCCGTTCAATGGACTAACACGGAGAAAATCCTCCTTTTCCCCTTTGTACAGGCCAGACAAGATCTTCACCAGATCATCGACCGAACCCGGCCCCTTACGGCCGTGATGAGTGGCATCATCCTCCCCGTTGAAATCCCACATGGAGTGGCCCCTGTATTGGAGTGGCTGCACCCCCCGCATAATGCATGTGACCATGACTCCAATCATGGTCAGTCCAGAATGAGCCAATAATCTTATTCGGCCCATCAGGTACAGGACGTCCCTGTCGTTCTCCCGTTGAGGGCTCCGCGGACGCCAACTTAGGCGTTTCTTCAGAGGAGCATTACTGAACTCCGGGTGGCCGATCCGAACTAGATCCGGTAGCGGGGCGTCTTCTATATAAAACCGTTCCGAAGGCCAGTCTTCGGAGGCCTTCTTCGGGGTTCCGGATAGATATCCGGTCCCAGCTATGCGCCATAGCTCGGCTCCGCCCACTTGATATATCGATCCCTCATGAGAACGGGGTATGAGGCAGAATAATCTCTTCCACAATGCAAAATGAGCCTCGACGCCTAGGAACAGCTCGCAAAGGGCCACGAAGCCCGCGATGTGCAAAATGGAGGCAGGCGTAAGGTGGTGCAGCTGGAGGCCGTAGACCTCCAGGAGCCCACGGAGAAACGGATGTATTGGAAATCCAAGACCTCTTATTAGATAAGGGACGAAGCATACCCGCTCCCCTTTGGAGGGGTTGGGGACGCTCTCCGCCTGCTTTCTGCCCTTATAGGTGGCGAGTCCGGCTCGAATCGGAACCATAAAGGCTGGGGGAAGCAATCCCTCGGCTTGAAGCACTACTAGCTTGCTATGCGGGACGGAGCATCTCTCCCAATCCCCAGGCTTGGGGCTGGGAACGTGAGAAGAGGAGCCGCGTCGGCTATCCATGATGGAATGGATTTTCTGGTCAGAAGCGCTCCGATGAAAGCTTGCGAAGGGGAGATGGTGTTGTTCGGATCTAGATCCTCGTCTCTTTTTTATATAGGCAGCTTATTTCAGCAGCTAGGGGGGAAATGTAAAAATACCCTGGCTTTTCGCATTCGTTCGACACGTGGAAGATGGCCTTTATTGGACGTGGAAGCCAAGGAGCGCAGCATTTATCAAAAGCCGGACACTATTCTACAAGCATATGGAGCTGGAGAAGAACCCGCCTTGCAATGCCAAAGACAATTTGCACGCCGGACTCGTCGTCATTGAAGCCTGGTTCGGGGGCTACTGAGGGAGTCCTGGATTAGGGGGTGTCCGGATGGCCGGACTATGACCTTTGGCCGGACTCCCGGACTATGAAGATACAAGATTGAAGACTTCGTCCTGTGTCCGGATAGGGACTTTCCTTGGCATGGAAGGCAAGCTTGGCGATACGATATGAAGATCTCCTCCCATTGTAACCGACTTTGTGTAACCCTAGCCCTCTCCGGTGTCTATATAAACCGGAGAGGTTTGGTCCGTAGCCGAACAACAATCATACCATAGGCTAGCTTCTAGGGTTTAGCCTCTCTGATCTCGTGGTAGATCAACTCTTGTACTACCCATATCATCAATATTAATCAAGCAGGAGTAGGGTTTTACCTCAACCGAGAGGGCCCGAACCTGGGTAAAAACATCGTGTCCCTTGTCTCCTATTACCATCCGCCTAGACGCATAGTTCGGGACCCCCTACCCGAGATCCGCCGGTTTTGACACTGACAAGACCCTTCGCAGAGGGAAGCAGAGGTTGTCATGTGCTTTTATGGTTGTATGCACGAAATCTTAATGCGAAAGAACATCACTTTATATTGCCACTTGTGATATGGACCTTTATTATGCAATCTGTCACTTTATTACTTCCATATCACAGGATCGTACAAAGCTTATTTTCTCCATACTAATAAGTCATACATATTTAGAGAGCAATTTTTTTATGGCATGCAATATGACAACTTACTTGAAGGATCTTACTCAATCCATACATAGATATGGTGGACACTCATGGCAAAACTGGGTTTAAGGATATTTGTAAGCACAAGTAGTATCTCTACTTGGTGCAAGGAATTTGGCTAGCATGAGGGGGAAAGACAAACTCAACATGTTGGATGATCCATGACAATATACTTTAATTAATATGTGAGAAAACATAACCCATTACATTGTCTTCTTTGTCCAACATCAACTCTTTAGCATGTCATACTTTGATGAGTGCTCACAATCATAAAAGATATCCAAGATAGTATATTTATATGTGAGAACCTCTCTTTCTTTATTACTTCCTATTAATTGCAAAGATGACCAAAACTATGTTTGCCAACTCTCAACAACTTTTAATCATCATACTCTTTATATGTGAAGTCATTACTATCCATAAGATCAATATGGTCTCTTTTATTTCTTTCTGTTCTTTTATTTCCTCAAGATCATAGCAAGATAGCAAAGCCCTTGACTCAACACTAATCTTTGTTATATATAACTCACAGACTCGATTACATAGAGGGGTCATAAAGCAAAACTCAAAACTAATTCATACCAAAACTTTATTCTACTAGATCAAGATATTACCAAAAGGATCGAACTAAGAAAAATGGTAAAGATAGAAGTGTGATGGTGATACGATACCGGGACACCTCCCCCAAGCTTGGAAGTTCCCAAGGGGAGTGCCCATACTCATGTGATTAGTTCTTCGGAGGTGGTGATGATGGAGTTATTGATGACGTAGGCATGTCGTCTGTCTTCCAAGGCATGGGCTCACCATCATAGAAGGATGATCGAGTCTCCGGGATCCTCAAATCTGTAGCCAAACTCATCCACTTGAATATATATTCATACTCACAGTTTTGGTTTTGCAGGTCATAGATCTGGGCGTGGAGGTGCTCGATTTTCTCATGAAGCTTGAAGATAGTCTCCCCAATGTTCTTGGCAACTAGATTGTGGTTGTTGGTGAACTCTGCAATCATCATTTGGTTGGCGTTGAGTCCAATTTCCACCATCCCTTGGCACTTGAAAGCTTGTTGTTCCATTGCTTCGAGTCTTGTCTCCACGCTTCCGGTCCTCCTTGGTCCCTCAACATCGCGGATGTGCAACACCCACTCGTGCATCTCAATGGTTTGAGGGTGATGCAGCACCTCTGCGTGGTAGGGGTTGATGACCTTCTCGAAAAACTTGTCCTTGGGGGCACTTGGAGACGTCATGGTAATCTAGATCTGTCAGAAAAATAGCTCGAAACAAAGACAAAGGATATTTGCGTCATACGGTGGTCAAAACCTTCGGGAGATTATATAATGAATTTTTACCGACCAAAAGAAGTGTCGTGCAAGAAAACGGAGTCCGGAGAGCATATGAGGTGCCCACGAGGCAGGGGGGCGCGCCCAGTGGGGTAGGGCACACCCTCCACCCTCGTGGACGCCTCATGTCCTTCCCTGAATACTTTTTATTTTTCTATTTTCTTAAATATTCCAAAACGGAGAACAATTTCTATTGGAACTGTTTTGGAGTCTGTTTACTTACCGTACAACATACCGATTCCTTTTCGGAGTCTGAAACATTCTGGAAAGTGACCCTTATGCATTCCTCCGGGGTTACGGTTTCAATAATATTAGTTTCAAAATTTATAGGATTACCTAAGATATAATGTTTGATTCTTTGACCGTTCACCACCTTCGGATTTGCGCCTTCGAAGTTGTTGATTTTTATGGCACCGGAATGATAGACCTCCTCGATAAGGGCCTTCCCATTTAGAGAGAAGTTTTCCTGCAAAAAATCTTAAACGAGAGTTGAATAGCAACACATAATCACCTATGTTAAACTCATGCTTTTGTATCCTTTTGTCATGCCATCTTTTAAGTTTTTCTTTAAATAGTTTGGCATTCTCATAGGCTTGAGTTAACCATTCATCAAGTGAGCTAATGTCAAATAACCTCTTCTCACCGGCAAGTTTGATATCATAATTGAGCACTTTAATGGCCCAATATGCCTTATGTTCTAGTTCGAGAGGTAAATGAAATGCTTTTCCATAAACCATTTTATATGGAGACATACCCATAGGATTCTTATATGCAGTTCTGTAAGCCCATAATGCATCATCAAGTTTCTTGGACCAATTCTTTCTAGATCTATTAACAGTGTTTTGCAAAATTAATTTGAGCTCTCTATTACTCAATACTACTTGACCACTAGACTGAGGGTAATATGGAGATGCAATTCCATGATTAACATCATACTAAGCAAGCATCTTACGAAAAGCACCATAAATAAACTGTGAACCACCATCAGTCATTGAGTATCTAGGGACTCCAAACCTCAGAAAAATAACTTCTTTAAGCATCTTAATAGAGGTGTTATGATCAGCACTACTAGTTGGAATAGCTTCTACCCACTTAGTAACGTAATCACCAGCAACTAAAATATGTGTATACCCATTAGAGGAAGGAAACGGTCCCATATAATCAAAGCCCCAAACATCAAATGGTTCAATAACAAGATAATCATTCATAGGCATTTCTTGACGTCTACTAATATTACCAATTCTCTGACATTCATCACAAGACAAGACAAACTTACGGGCATCTTTGAAGAGAGTAGGCCAATAAAAACCGGATTGCAATACCTTATGTGCACTTCTATCTCTAGTGTGGTGTCCTCCATATGCCTCGGAGTGACACCTGCGTAGGATCTGCTCCTGTTCATGCTTAGGTGCACAATGTCTAATAACACCATCTACTCCTTCTTTATAAAGGTGTAGGTCATCCCAGAAGAAACGTCTTAAATCATAGAAAAACTTTTTCTTTTGCTAGTATGTGAAACTAGGTGGTATAAATTTAGCAAAAATGTAGCTAGCATGATCAGCATACCATGGAGCATTACGAGAAGCATTTATGACAGCTAATTGTTCGTCAGGAAAGCTATCATCAATAGGTAGTGGGTCATCAAGGACATTCTCTAACCTAGACAAGTTGTCTGCAACGGGGTTCTCAGCTCCCTTTCTATCAATAATATTCAAATCAAATTCTTGTAGCAAGAGAACCTATCTAATAAGTATAGGTTTAGCATCTTTCTTTTCCATAAGATATTTAATAGCAGCATGATTGTTGTGAATAATTACTTTAGAATCAAAAAAATAAGGTCTAAACTTATCACAAGCAAATACAACTGCTAATAATTCTTTTTCAGTAGTAGCATAATTTCTCTAGGCAGTGTCTAGGGTTTTACTAGCATATTGAATAACATTTAATTTCTTATCAACTCTTTGTCCAAGAACAACACCTACAGCATAATCACTAGCATCACACATAACATCAAAGGGTAAATTCCAATCAGGTGGCTGAACAATGGGTGCAGAAATTAAAGCTTTCTTAAGTATTTCAAATGCTTCTACACAATCATCATCGAAGACAAAAGGAATATCTTTTTCTAAGAGATTAGTTAGAGGCCTAGAAATTTTAGAGAAGTCCTTAATGAACCTCCTATAAAAGCCGGCATGACCAAGGAAGCTTCTTATACCTTTGATGTCCTTGGGACACGACATCTTTTCAATTGCATCAACTTTAGCTTTATCAACTTCAATACCTCTTTCAGAAATTTTATGCCCCAAGACAATGCCTTCATTAACCATAACGTGGCACTTCTCCCAAATCAAAACAAGACTAGTATCTTCGCATCTCTGCAAAACTCGTTCAAGGTTGCTCAAACAATCATCAAAAGAGGATCCATAAACGGAGAAATCATCCATGAATACCTCACAATATTTTCACAGAAGTCAGAGAATATAGCCATCGTGCATCTTTGAAAGGTAGCAGGTGCATTACATAAACCAAAAGGCATACATCTATAAGCAAAAGTACCGAAAGGGCAAGTAAAAGTGGTCCTTTCTTGATCCTCTGCTGACACAGGTATTTGGAGAAACCAGAGTAACCATCTAGAAAGCAAAAATGTGTATGTTTGGATAGTCTTTCTAGCATTTGATCAATAAAAGGTAAAGGGTAATGATCCTTTTTAGTATCTTTATTTAATTTGCGGAAATCAATTACCATCCTATAACCTGTAATAATTCTTTGTGAGATCAATTCATCTTTATCATTGGGAATAACAGTAATACCTCCCTTCTTAGGGACACAATGGACAAGGCTTACCCGCTCACTATCAGCAATGGGATAAATTGTACCTACCTCCAGGAGCTTTAGTATTTCCTTTCTTACCACTTCCTTCATCTTAGGATTTAACCGTCGTTGGTGATCAATAACTGGTTTGGCGTCTTTCTCCAAATTTATCTTGTGTTGACATAAAGTGGGACTAATGCCCTTAAGACCATCAAGAGTATATCCAATAGCAGCACGGTGCCTCTTCAGAGTTTTCAATAATCTTTCCTCTTTGTGCTCTGAAAGGTTAGCACTAATAATAACAGGATATATCTTCTTTTCATCAAGATAAGCATATTTAAGAGTATCAGGTAATGGCTTAAGCTCAAACACGGGATCACCCTTGGGTGGAAGAGGATTCCCTAGAATTTCAAAAGGCAAGTTGTGTTTCAAAATAGGTCCCTGTTTAAAGAATACTTCATCTATTTCCCTTATTTCATTCATAAACATATCATTTTCATGGTCTAGCAAATATTGTTCTAAAGGATCATTAGGAGGAACGGCAATAGAAGCAAGACCAATAATTTCATCCTCACTAGGCAATTATTTATCATGGGGTTGTCTACGAAACTTAGCAAAATTAAACTCATGAGACATATCCCCCAAACCAATAGTAACAACATCCTTTTTACAATCTATCTTAGCATTAACAGTGTTCAAAAAGGGTCTACCAAATAAAATGGGACAAAAATCATCGTGTGGGGAGCCAAGAACAAGAAAATTAGCAGGATATTTAACTTTCCCGCACAAGAATACAACATCTCTAACAATCCCAATTGGTGAAATAGTATCTATATTGGAAAGCTTAATTGTAACTCTATTTCTTCTATCTCAGCAGGTGCAATATCAGGCATAGGAATGAGGTAGTGCACTAGCACTAGCACCGATATCACATAATCCATGGTAATAATGATCTCCTATTTAAACAGAAATAACAGGCATGCCAACAACAAGTCTATGTTTCTTAGCATCGGGTCTAGCAATTCTAGCACCTACATCATAGAAATAAATAACATTCCCATCAATATTATGAGCCAAGAGATCTTTAACCATAGAAATACTAGGTTCAACTTTAATTTTCTTAGGTGGTGTATATGTTCCAGTATTATTCTTACGAACCACAGTTGAAGCTTTAGCATGATCCTTTATCCTAACATGGAAATGTGGTTTCTCAATATAAGTAGTAGGAACAATAGGATCATTATGAGTGATAGTCTTTTCTTCAACTTTAATAGGTGCAACTACTTTTACTTCAGTGAGAGGATTATATCTAAACCACTTCTCCTTAGGAAGGTCAACATGAGTAGCAAATGATTCACAGAAGGAAGCTACTATCTTAGAGTCAAGTCCATATTTAGTGCTAAATCCACGAAAAGCATCGGTATCCATAAAAGATTTAACACAATCAAACTTAGGTGTTATACCTGACTCCTTACCTTCATTGGGATCCCAGTCTTCAGAGTTGCGTTTAATTCTTTCCAATAAATCCCATTTAAATTCAATAGTCTTCATCATAAAAGAACCAGCACAAGAAGTATCAAGCATGGAGCGATTATTGAGAGAAAGCCGAGCATAAAATTTTTGAATAATCATATCTCTTGAGAGCTCATGATTGGGGCATGAATATAACATTGACTTAAGCCTCCTCCAAGCTTGAGCGATGCTTTCTCCTTCGCGAGGCCAAAAATTATATATATAATTACGATTACGATGAACAAGATGCATATGATAAAACTTCTGATGAAATTCCAATTTCAATCATCTGTAGTTCCATGATCCCATATCATCACATAGCCTATACCATGTAAATGCATCTCCCTTCAAAGATAAAGGGAAGACCTTCTTTTTGACAACATCATCGGGCATACCTGCAAGCTTAAATAATCCACAAACTTCATCCACATAAATTAGTTGTAAATTGGGATGCAATGTTCCATCTCCTGTAAAGGGATTAGCTAGTAGTTTCTCTACCATACCCGAAGGAATTTCAAAGTAAACATTTTCAGTAGGTTCAGTAGGTTGAGGAGCAACTCTTTGATCTACTGGTCGGGGTGATGATACCCCGAACAATCCCCTCAAAGGATTATGTTCCATAGTAACGATTGACAGTAAATTAAAGCACACTATATAAAATTTTCCTTACCAAGTTCCACTTACCAAAGGCGCTTCACTCCCCTGCAATGGCGCCAGAAAAGAGTCTTGATGACCCACAAGTGTAGGGGATCTATCGTAGTCCTTTCGATAAGTAAGAGTGTCGAACCCAACGAGGAGCAGAAGGAAATGACAAGCGGTTTTCAGTAAGGTATTCTCTGCAAGCACTGAAATTATCGGTAACAGATAGTTTTGTGATAAGGTAATTTGTAATGGGTAACAAGCAATGAAAGTAAGTAAGGTGCAGCAAGGTGGCCCAATCCTTTTTGTAGCAAAGGACAAGCCTGGAAAAGTTCTTATATAGAGGAAAGAGCTCCCGAGGACACATGGGAATTATCGTCAAGCTAGTTTTCATCACGCTCATATGATTCACGTTTGTTACATTAATAATTTGATATGTGGGTGGACCGTTGCTTGGGTACTTCCCTTTCTTGGACAAGCATCCCACTTATGATTAACCACTACTGCAAGAATCCACAACTACAAAAGAAGTATTAAGGTAAACCTAACCATAGCATGAAACAAGTGGATCCAAATCAGACCCTTACGAAGCAACGCATAAACTAGGGTTTAAGCTTCTGTCACTCTAGAAACCCATCATCTACTTATTACTTCCCAATGCCTTCCTCTAGGCCCAAACAATGGTGAAGTGTCATGTAGTCAACGTTCACATAACACCACTAGAGGAGAGACAACATACATCTCATCAAAATATCGAACGAATACCAAATTCACATGACTACTTATAGCAAGACTTCACCCATGTCCTCAGGAACAAACGTAACTACTCACAAACCATATTCATGTTCATGATCATAGGGGTATTAATATGCATTAAGGATCTGAACAAATGATCTTCCACCGAATAAACCAACTAGCATCAACTACAAGGAGTAATCAACACTACTAGCAACCCACCAGTACCAATCTGAGGTTTGGGTACAAAGATTGGATACAAGAGATGAACTAGAGTTTGAGTGGAGATGGTTCTGGTGAAGATGTTGATGGAGATTGACCCCCTCCCGATGAGAGGATCATTGGTGACGATGGTGGTCATGATTTCCCCCTCCCAGAGGGAAGTTTCCCCGGCAGAATAGCTCCGCGGGAGCCCTAGATTGGTCCCGCCTCATGGCGGCAGAGTTTCGTCCCGTAAGCTTGCTTATGGTTTTTTCCAGGGTAAAAGGCTTCATATAGCAGAAGATGGGCACCGGAGGGCTGCTAGGGGGCGCGCCCCCACCCTCGTGGCCAGGATGTGGGCCCCCTCTGGTACTTCTTCCGCTCAATATTTATTATTAATTCCAAAAATGACTTTCGTGGAGTTTCAGGACTTTTGGAGCTGTGCAGAATAGGTATCTAATATTTGCTCCTTTTCCAGCCCAGAATCCTAGCTGCCGGCATTCTCCCTCTTTATGTAAACCTTGTAAAATAAGAAAATATCCATAAGTATTGTGACATAACGTGTAATAACAGTCCATAATGCAATAAATATTGATATAAAAGCATGATGCAAAATGGACGTATCAGCTCACACAAAGAGGAATGAGGTGCTAGACGGGCTTCCTTTTTCTCTAAGCAACCCTGCAGCGGATCTACAACACCTCCCGAGGCCTTAAGCGCCTCCTGAGTTGCCAGGAATGGGGGCTTTGCCAGACGCCAAGGGCCTCACCCTCGTGAGGTGGGAAGCCACTGCAAACACATCAAGCTAAGTTATCCTACCCTCGCCTACCCAGAGTACAGACATCACGGCACAACATTAAGATAATAAGCATTGCATGAAAGGGGCATAACTGCCATAGTTCATTACACAACCCAGCGGGGCACCCTACTTTTCTTCGAAATTGCAAAAGAATGGAAAGGTTAAATAGAAGTGGCCCAAGGGCATGCGGATCCAACGCCAGTGCCGCATCCTCAAGCAGCACCTCAAGGTGCCCGCCGTGCTCCACCAGTTTAGCCGCAAGCGGCCTTAGGCTGCGGCAGGTCTCGAGTCCAAGTTTGCTGACCCTGAGCTCAGGTCGGGCTTCCCTCCAGCTTCACCGGGTCGTGCCGGTGGGACGACCCATCGCCGCCCTAGATCCAAGATCGACGACGTGGGGGCTGGTCGTAGCCGCCGCTGCTCGAGCTCTCATCCGAGGATTAGCGGCCGATGTGGGAGGAGGAGCGAACGTCGCAAAGGCCAAGCTCACCCTCGTCGTCGGCGCGACCGACGTCAAGGCCGAGCTCGTCGTCGCTGCCGTCTTCTGGGTAGCACCCCACACGGTGTCCATCCTCCCTGAATACCCTCACAAAGAGAGTCGCCATGTCGTAGTACTTGAAGTGGAGGATGCACCTATGATAACCCACAAGTATAGGGGATCGCAACAGTTTTCGAGGGTAGAGTATTCAACCCAAATTTATTGATTCAACACAAGGGGAGCCAAAGAATATTCTCAAGTATTACCAGTTGAGTTGTCAATTCAACCACACCTGTATAACTTAATATCTAAAGCAAAGTATTTAGTAGCAAAGTAGTATGGAAGTAACGGTAATAGTTTTGTAATAATTGTAACAGTGGCAATGGTAAAGTAACTAAGCAAGATCAATATGTGAAAAGCTCGTAGGCATTGGATCAGTGATGGATAATTATGTCGGATGCGATTCCTCATGCAATAGTTATAACATAGGGTGGCACAGAACTAGCTCCAGTTCATCAATGTAATGTAGGCATGTATTCCGAATATAGTCATACGTGCTTATGGAAAAGAACTTGCATGACATCTTTTGTCCTACCCTCCCGTGGTAGCGGGCTTCTATTGGAAACTAAGGGATATTAAGGACTCCTTTAAATAGAGTACCGGACCAAAGCATTAACACTTAGTGAATACATGAACTCCTCAAACTACGGTCATCACCGGGAGTGGTCACGATTATTGTCACTTCTGGGTTGCCGGATCATAACACATAATAGGTGACTATAGACTTGCAAGATAGGATCAAGAACTCACATATATTCATGAAAACATAATAGGTTCAGATCTGAAATCATGGCACTCGGTCCCTAGTGACAAGCATTAAGCATAGAAAAGTCATAGCAACATCAATCTCAGAACATAGTGGATACTAGGGATCAAACCCTAACAAAACTAACTCGGTCACATGTTAAATCTCATCCAACCCATCACCGTCCAGCAAGCCTACGATGGAATTACTCACACACGGCGGTGAGCATCATGAAGTTGGTGATGGAGGATGGTTGATGATGACGACGGCGACGGATTCCCCTCTCTGAAGCCCCGAACGGACTCCAGATAAGCCCTCCCGAGAGAGTTTAGGGATTGGCGGAGGCTCCGTATCGTAAAACATGATGAATCCTTCTCTCTGATTATTTTCTCCCCAAATGTGAATATATGGAGTTGGAGTTGAGGTCGATGGAGCACCAGGGGGGCCATGAGGTAGGGGGCGTGCCTAGGGGGTAGGGCGCACCCCCACCCTCGTGGACAGGGTGTGGGCCCCCTGGTCTTGATTCTTTTTCCAATATTTTTTGTTAATTCCAAAAATAACTTCCATGGAGTTTCAGGTCATTCTGAGAACTTTTATTTCTGCACAAAAATAACACCATGGTAGTTCTGCTGAAAACAGTGTCAATCTGGGTTAGTTCCATTCAAATCATGCAAGTTAGAGTCCAAAACAAGGGCACAAGTGTTTGGAAAAGAGATACGACGGAGACGTATCAACTCCCCCAAGCTTAAACCTTTGCTTGTCCTCAAGCAATTCAATTGACAAACTGAAAGTGATAAAGAAAAACTTTTACAAACATTGTTTGCTCTTGTTGTTGTAAATATGTAAAGCCAGGATTCAAGTTTTTAGCAAAGATTATTAACTAACCATATTCACAATAACACTTAGGTCTCATGTTTACTCATATCAATGGCATAACCAACTAGCGAGCAATAATAGTAAATCTCGGATGATAACACTTTCTCAAAACAATCATAATATGATATAACAAGATGGTATCTCGGTAGCCCTTTCTGGGATCGAAAACATAAATGCAGAGCACCCCTGAAGATCAAGGACTGACTAAACATTGTAATTCATGGTAAAAGAGATCCAGTCATAGCCATACTCAATATAAATTAATAGTAATGCATGCAAATGACAGCGGTGCTCTCCAACTGGTGCTTTTTAATAAGAGGATGATGACTCAACATAAAAGTAAATAGATAGGCCCTTCGCAGAGGGAAGCATGGATTTGTAGAGGTGCCAGAGCTCGATTTTTGAAACACAGATAAATAATATTTTGGGCGGTATACTTTCATTGTCAACATAACAACTGAGATATCTCGATATCTTTGATGTTATACACATTATAGCCGGTTCCCAAATAGAATGGTAAAGTTCATACTCCCCCACCACCAACAAGCATCAATCCATGGCTTGCCCGAAACAACGGGTGCCTCCAACTAAGAACAATCCTGGGGGAGTTTTGTTTGCAATTATTTTGATTTAATTTGAGCATGGGACTGGGCATCCCGGTGACCAGCCATTTTCTCGTGAGTGAGGAGTGGGGTCCACTCCTCTTGAGAATAACCCGCCTAGCATGGAAGATACAAACAGCCCTAGTTGATACATGAGCTGTTCGAGCATACAAAACAGAATTTCATTTGAAGGTTTAGAGTTTGGCATGTACAAACTTACTTGGAACGGCAGGTAGATACCGCATATAGGAAGGTATGGTGGACTCATATGGAATTACTTTGGGGTTTATGGATTTTGGATGCACAAGCAGTATTCTCGCTTAGTACAAGTGAAGGCTAGAAAGAGATTGGGAAGCGACCAACTAGAGAGCGACAACAGTCATGAACATGCATTAAAATTAATCAACACTGAGTGCAAGCATGAGTAGGATATAATCCACCATGAACATAAATATCGTGAAGGCTATGTTGATTTTGTTTCAACTACATGCGTGAACATGTGCCAAGTGAAGCCACTCGAATCATTCAAAGGAGGATACCACCCTCTCATACCACATCGCAACCATTTTAATAGCATGTTGGCACGCAAGGTAAACCATTATAAACTCCTAGATAATTAAGCATGGCATAGGCAACTATAATCTCTAATGGTCATTGCAAACATTTTTATTCATAATAGGCTAAATCAGGAACGATGAACTAATCATATTTACAAAAACAAGAGAGGTCGAGTTCATACCAGCTTCTCACATCTCCATCAGTCCATCATATATCGTCATTATTGCCTTTCACTTGCACGGCCAAACAGTGTGAATAATAATAATAGTGCATGTGCATTGGACTAAGCTGGAATCTGCAAGCATTCAATTCAAGGGAGAAGACAAAGTAATATAGGCTCTTGGTTAATTCAATAATAATGCATATGAGAGCCACTCAACATTTTCATCGTGGTCTTCTCCTCTCGACCCCCAAAGAAAACAAAAGAAATAAAACTATTTACACGAGAAAGCTCCCAACAAGCAAAAGAAAAATGAGAAATCTTTTTGTGTTTTCTTTTAATTACTATTACTACAAGTATGGAAAGTAAACTAGCTAAAAGCTATAACTAATTTGTTTTGTGGTTTTTCTTAAGGTTATCAAACACACAAGAAGAAAGCAAGAAAATAAAATAAACTAGCATGGATAGTACAATGAAAAAGTATGAGCACCGACAACTAGAATGAGTGTGTGAACATGAATGTAATGTCGGTGAGAAATACATACTCCCTCAAGCTTAGGCTTTTGGCCTAAGTTGGTCTTTGCCCATGGATCAAGGCTACTCTCTCTGGTGTACTGAGGAGTGTCGTCTGAGTGCCACTGGCGGGCGATCTCATCCAGATCCGACTGATAAAAGGACTGTCGATAAGGGTCAAGTGGTGGTTTCGGCTCAGGCTCTGGAGCTAGTGTCTGGCTCCGGTATGCATGAACGGCCTCCAGCAAGATGAGGTACGTGCCTGCAGATATGTCAAACAAAGAGGGTGCAGGAAAGATAATAGTCTCACTTTGAGTTTTATTAAATCACAAATTATACTTAAGCATCATCTCATTATTTTTAACAATAACTCATGTGCTACCATACACTTATAATCTAGAAAGATAGGGGGCAGCAGCTTATTCCTATTTCTCATAATGCCTAATAGGTATCCTAAGTGTTTAGCAAGGTGTGAAGCAAAGATGCCTCCAAAGATGGGACCCTTTGTATCGTTCAGACTTAATCGTTTAGCAATAATAGCGCCTAAACAAACGTGTTATCGCGAAACAAAGCATGGCACAAAATAACAATATCAGGGGCACTAAGGTTTCCACTGTTCCCGCGACCAAATTAAGCATCTAATAGCAAATATTGCAAAGTAACAGAGAACAGCAAAGTGTATGCTAGTAATTCTTGCATCAGAAAACTTCCTCATCTAACCTACAACAATCATATCAATAAATCCTTCCACATCACCACGATGTGGTTCCTCGATGCTGCCCGCAAAGGTTATCTTGCAAACCCCACAAAAATCATCTAGTGACATCTCCTTAACCTCATCATCTAAATGAAACTCCACTGAAGATGGTGATTTCCTACCGTGGAAGTAAATTTTTTGCACGAAAGTATTAGTGAGTAGGAGATACTGATCGAGCTGGTCGTGGAGGAAGTCGGTGAGGCCTGCATTATTAGCCAAAGGATAAAAATCATCATGAAACCCAGCTGCTCTCAAGAACACATCACAAGGCCATTCACACGGCCGCACCTCCGCGACACGAGGGAGATTATACTTGGGCTTTTTATTCTCCTTATTTTGTTTATCCTTCCAGCTTTGGCTCGAAGAGCCCCTCAAAAATATTTTCATCATTTTCTAAAAATTTCTGAAATTTTTAGTAACTCAAAATAAAAGTGAACCAAACTCAACAAAATTGATAGCAACTACTCCCACAAGTGCCTAGAGACTATATCATGCATTCAAACTACTTGGGACCATATAAATTTGACATGTAAGCTCAAGAACAAGGTCACCATAGCAGCAAAATTTTGCAATGTATAAAGCACTAGAACAAAAATTAACTGAACCATTGGAGGAGTCACATACCAAAGATCAATTCCCCAAAGTAGTTTTGTGAATGGAGCTTTGAGCAAGGAGATCAAAAATGGCAGCAAGATGAGCTAGAACTCGTGCTTGGGCTGGTTGGTGATTTTTTGGGGTGGAGGAAGAAGTGTGTGGGTGCAGGAATGAGTGGAGGGGGGCACGTGGGGCCCACGAGGCAGGGGGCGCGCCCAGGGGGGCAGGCACGCCGGACCCTCGTGGCCAGGTGGTGTGGCCACCTGATGTGTTCTTAGTGCCATATATTCTCAAATATTCTACAAAAAATCATATTTCATTTTCAGGGCATTTTGAGAACTTTTATTTTCGGGATATTTTTCATTGCAAGGATAATTCAGAAAATAGATAGAAAATACTATTTTTGCTTTATTTAATATAAATAACAGAAAGTAAAAGGAGGGTACAGAAGGTTGTGCTTGGTAACTTCATCCATCTCATACTCATCAAAAGGAATCCACTAACAAGGTTGATCAAGTCTTGATAACAAACTCATTCCTAATCGCATGAAACCGGAGAAATTTCGAATAACACTAGGTTTCCTCAATGGGGATATGTACATCCCCAATAATAAGAATATCATATTTCTTCTTGACAGTAGGAAGAGGAAATTCAAAACCTCCAATAGTAATCAATGGAATTTTCCAATAGAATTGATACTGTAAACTTGAGATTGTTCCCTCGGAAAGTGTACCGTATGCTCATTACCATTAACATGAAAAGTGACATTGCCTTTGTTGCACTCAATAACAGCCCCTGCAGTATTCAAAAAGGGTCTACCAAGGTTAATCCACATACTATCGTCCTCGGGAATATCAAGAATAACAAAGTCTGTTAAGATAGTAACGTTTGCAACCACAACACGCACATCCTCACAAATACCGACATGTATAGCAGTTGATTTATCGGCCTTTCGCAAAGATATTTCAGTAGGTGTCAACTTATTTAATTCAAGTCTACGATATAAAGAGAGAGGCATAACACTAACACCGGCTCCAAGATCACATAAAGCAGTTTTAACATAGTTTCTTTTAATGGAGCATGGTATAGTTGGTACTCCTGGATCACCAAGTTTCTTAGTATTGCAACATTTTTCTTCTCTACGTGAAACACTTATGTTTTAAGAGTGTTTTGTGCAGTTCAACTTGAATGTCACACCGGCGACTTTGCTTAATTTTGGTGGAACTGCACAAAAGGAGATCGAGATTTGCTTCTAGTCTTCCTTGCGAGTTGTTTCAAATCTTGGTCTCATCCACATGATGGTGCAGTGTGCTTTGAGATGTTGTGCTACTTGTTTTGCTACGGTTTTGGATAAATGTTGAATTGAAGCTATTGAACTGCTGTCTTTTACCATTAAGTGAGCAAAAATTGTTCCAACCCAGACATGATGCTTGTTGCTTTCTTACACAAAACTCTGCATCACCCCCTTTATAAGTATATGGAAGCACATGGTGTTTTTGCGCCCACTCTCCCCTGGAACTGTTTATGCTTTCTATTAATCTAATGTTGTTGGCAAAATTAAGCAATGCCACTCACAGAATTAACTAATGAATCTTAGTTCAAAACTGCTATACTTGTTACAGATTGGCGGATTTACCATTTTTGTGGCCGCATGTTTCATCCTCCTTTATTTGCCAGTAATTGATTCCTTTTATGCCTCTATTAAAATAGGGATATCTATCCAAGTTGTTGCTATTGCAACGTTTTGCTTCGCTACGCAAAATACTTATGTTTTAAGAGTGTTTTGTGCAGTTCAACTTGAATGTCACACCGGTGACTTTGCTTAATTTTGGTTGAACTGCACAAAAGGAGATCGAGATTTGTTTCCAGTCTTCGTGGCAAGTTGTTTCAAATCTTGGTCTCATCCACATGATTGTGTAGTGTGCTTTGAGATGTTGTGCTACTTGTTTTGGTACTGTTTTCGATAAATGTTGAATTGAACCTATTGAACTTCTGTCTTTTACCATTAAGTGAGCAAAAAATTTTCCAACCCAGACATGATGCTTGCTACTTTCTTACACAAAACTCTGCATCACCCCCTTTATAAATAGATGGAATCACATGGTGTTGTTGCGCCCACTCTCCCCTGGACCTATTTATCCTTTTTGTTAATTTAATGCCGTTGGTAAATTTAAGCAATGCCACTCGCAGAATTAACTACTGAATCTTAGTTCAAAACTGCAACACTTGTAAGGGATTGGCGGAATTACCATTTTTGTGGCCTCATGTTTCATCCTCCATTATTTTCCAGTAATTGATTCCTTTTTTTCCTCTGTTAAAACAGGGATATATATTCAAGTTGTTGCTATTGCGACATTTTGCTTCGCTACGCGAAACACTTATGTTTTAAGAGTGTTTTCTGCAGTTCAACTTTAATGTCACACCGGCGACTTTGCTAAATTTTGGTGGAACTGCACAAAAGGAGATCAGATTTTCATATATGTGTTGGGATTTCATTCAAATCGTCCTCTCGAGCTGTTTCAAATCTTGTTCAAGAAAGGTCAGTACCGACTTTCATCCACATGATGGTGCAGTGTGCTTTGAGATGTTGTGCTACTTGTATTGGTACTATTTTGGATAAATGTTGAATTGAAGCTATTGAACTACTATCTATTACCATTAAGTGAGCAAAACTTGTTCCAACCCAGACATGATGCTTGTTTCTTTGTTACAACAAAACTCTTTATAAGTAGATGGAAGCACATGTTGTTGTTGCGCCCACTCTCCCCTGGAACTGTTTATGCTTTTTGTCAGTCTAATGCCGCTGGTAAAATTAACCAATGCCACTCTCAGAATTTATTAACTATTGAATCTTAGTTCAAAATTGCAACACTTGTTAGGGATTGGCGGGATTACCATTTTTGTGGCCGCATGCTTCATCCTCCTTTATTGGCCAGTAATTGACTCCTTTTTTGCCTCTGTTAAAACGAATCAGGCGCATTGTTTTAGGAATGGTACTATCCTGCTTTGTAGTTCTTTCTACATTTTTAACCAAGGTATTGTTAAGATAATGTCTCTATTAAAATGAATCAGTCGCATCGTTTTTGGAATGGTACTTTTCTGCTTTGTCGTTCTTTATACATGTTGAAACAAGGCATTGTTAAGATAATGTCTCAGTCAATGATAATGAATCACACTGATGGAGAATTGCTACTCTCCTGCTTTGTTTCCCATTAAGATAAGGTAGATTAGTAGATGCTTTTCTTCTGGGAGTACAAGTCATCAACCATTATTTCTCAGTAATTGTTTCCATTATACCTATTGTTGCTTACAGGGATATCAAAATTAAAGCTTGATTTTATTCCGACTCTTATTTTAGTTGAACTGCACAAAAGTAGCGAATGTGTCCAAGGCAAATTGCTGCATTACTAGGTCCAGTTGGTCGTTCCACTTTGCAGAAAGAAGCAGTCATTGTTTGCGCTACATTACAAAAGGAATGGCTGAGAAGCTTTACAAAGTATTAGTAGACGCTGGTGACATGACTAGTCTACAGAGAGCATAGGAAACTCTACAACACGTGGAGTGCACTGGGCAAAAAGTTCCCAAACAAGTACAAGAAGCCATGACAGGACTCCACGATCATAGGCATTACATGTTTTGAATGGGAAAAGCTTGTCAAAGTTTAATCATTGATGTTAGCAAAAAGACATTACTTTAATATATTAGAATTGGAAAACCTTGTCGAAATTTGCTCATTGATGTTAGCGAGAAGACATGCGTTGCTATTTTTGAGTGGGACGTCGTTTGCTGTGAGCAGCATCGATCGTTTTTTCCTATTCCTGTCTTCAGTTTAGAAGTAAATAGTTACTCTGTTGTGATGCATAGTCACATGAATGTTGACTTATGTAAGGTATTTTAAGAGTTTGTTCTGAATATTGTCTATGTAATGCCAGGCCTTGTGTTTGATTGCAAAGTTGAGCTTGGAATGTTGTGGCATGCAGCCTCACGAGCTATTCACCGTGCCTTCTGAGAATAATGCTTTGTATTGTTTTGCATGTTGATCTAATGCCAATGATTTGCTTGTTAAGAAGATCATCCTCTTTTGTTGTTTCCGTGCTTAAGAATTTCATCGTCTTATGTTTCATTTGTAGCCTATATGACAAGTCGGGTAGGTTAGACATGAAACCATATGATCTTCCGACCAACTCATAATCTTAGGCCGTGATTGGATCGTTGTTTTCCAACCAAAACCGCTTGTAAAACTGACACTTGTAAATAAAACAAGATGGTCTCAGGTGAAGCGCTTGGTTGGTCGATTTCGACTAGTAAATTATACACCGGTCTCTCAAATTACACGCGTAACCCGCCGGTTTTACTTACAGACCTTGGGCCCTCGGATTCATTATGCCTGTATTTTACTGGTTGTTTCCGATGACGATTAAATTACACTTGTATCTTAATACAGGTGTGACATAAACCAAAGCTCCCAAGCGCGGCCTTACCGTTTCATGCCGTCTCAGTCTCTCGAAGGTGCTCATAGGTGTCCGATGATCCTGGCTTCCTGAATGAGCATCGGGCGCTGTATCGGACCATCTGTAGGGCCCGCGAGGCCCTCTCCGTCGTCCTTCAAGTTGTTGCGCTCGCTGTGGCGCCGAGCATTGTTAACATGGTCAACGAACATGAGGATTCAGCAGATGACTTTATTTTGACTGGATGATAGTAGGGACCCACTAGGGCCATAGCCATACGTACGCAAGTGCCTCCTTAATTATTATGTAAAACTACATTTATTTTTTGCTTCCTCCTGGTTTCCTTACATCACGGTCCCACACCATTGTCAACCTATGTAGTCCATATAAATGAGAGAATTGCACAAGGTGCAGCCGATAGTTGGGACCATGCAGCTCGAGCAGTATTTGTGTTTTTGAGGCGTGAGCACTGCAGAGTTTTCCTTGAGCGATATTTTTCTTGTTGTTCAGACGAGAGCAGAGTATTAACTAGGCGGGTTGTGGCCCGTCTAACCCAGGCCAGATATCCAGCCCAAATATTAATTTTTATCAAGATGAAAATGGCTAGCCCAGCTATACTTTTTTTGAGGAATACCCAGGCAAGGTCAACTTGTTATTCTCCACCCCGCTAGGCTGCAAATCTTTCCTAGGAGGGATGCATTAGGCTTAACAGGAAAATGGGCTTTAAAAAATAACAAATGGAATGTAATTATAAAAACTGGGCAGTAACTATAAAAAATGCACAAAACATGAAATTAGTTTATAAAATATTATTTATGGATTTTGAAAATCTTAAGTTTTAATTGTTGCACGGGCAATGTTTTGTTGGACTTTTACGTAATACAAATTTATATTTAACCTAACTAGAAATTTTGGGATAATTTTTTTTCGGATCCCATCAAAATGTGGGAAATTTTATTGAATTATGTCTTGAACGGTTGGTTGAAATTATTAATCATTGTCCTAGCTAGAAAATGGGCTGTACTTTTAACAAACTATAAATGGGTGTAGTAAATTCCATTAGAATTCAAAAATGGGATGTACATTCTTACAAATCACAAATGGGCTATAAGCTCTCTGTCACACACTTGTGGGCCTCCTAATTTGACGCGTCCCCTAAAAAAATAAGTTGACGCGTATGCAAGGCTTTGTCAACTTATAGTCAACACACGGTTCTAGCAGCAGTGGCCGTTGGATGTCTATCCAACGGATGTCGTGCTTCTTCTTCAATCTCGGATATTCTAGCTTCGGCCGCCCAAAAAATGATTCCTCCCCCTGACAACTGGGGCACACCATTTTGGAGGCTGACCTGTGGGCCTACTAAGTTGATGCGTACCAAGGGCTTTCTCAACTTAGTCAATCTAAACGATTCTAGCTGCAGCGACCATACGATGTCCATCCAACGGCCGTCGTGCTTCTTCAACCTCTGGTCTTCTTGCTCCAGCCACCCAAAGCAGCGCCGGTCGTGCCGCTTGCTCCTGCTTCCCGTGGCCGGTTGTGCTGCCGCGAAGGCCTCACGGCCCCCTATACTCCCACCGCTGGCCAGGCCATCCATCCACTCACCCACACCCCCTGTTATTCCGTGGCGACGGCAGCCTTACACCGAAGTTGAACTTGTGAACCCTTGTACTCCGCTCCGTGTGGGCGTCCACTGCCGCGTCTTCCCTGGCTCTGCATCCCCTTCCTAGGCCTCGCCGTCATCCACCGCCCTGGTGCTCTCGGTGCGGCGTGGTGAACGTGGTCAAGGAACGACTTCCACGGACGAGGACTGTACGTGGAGAGCCTGATAGCCGGGTCCATGGCCGCACACAAGGAAATGCCTCCTTATTACACACAAAATAATGATTCCTCCAGCTGACATCTGGGACCCACCAGAAGGGCCTCTTTATTTCGCGAAAATAACCCCCCCGCCCCCGGCTGACAAGTCGGACCCACCAGCTATATCTTCGCATGCAAGGAAGTGCCTCCTTATTACGCACAAAAAAATGAATACTCCCAGTGCTAGCTGGCACCAAGCATAGTGGGAAGCTGACATGTGGGCCTACTAAGTTGACGCATACCAAGGGCTTTGTCAACGTAGTCAATATAAACAATTCGAGCTGCAGTGATCGTACGATGTCCATCCAATGACCGTAGTGCTTCTTCAACCTCAGGTCTTCTTGCTCCAGCCACCCAAAGCAGCGCCGATCGTGCCACCTTCTTGATACGTCTCCAATGTATCTATAATTTTTGATTGTTCCATGCTATTATATTACCCGTTTTTGATGTTTATGGGCTTTACTTTACACATTTATATCATTTTTGGGACTAACCTACTAACTGGAGGCCCATCTCGTATTGTTGTTTTTTTGCCTATTTCAGTGTTTCGAAGAAAAGAAATATCAAACGGAATCCAAATGGAATGAAACCTTCGGGAGCGTGATTTTTGGAACGAACGTGATCCAGAGGACTCTGAGTGGAAGTCAAGCAACCACCGAGGCGGCCACAAGGGTGGAGGGAGCCCCCCACTATTGGGCGCGCCCCCTATCTCGTGGGCCCCTCGGGTGTCCACCGACCTACTTCTTCCTCCTATATATACCCATGTACCCCGAGAACATCAGAGGAGCCCACGAAAACCTAATTCCACTGTTGTAACCTTCTGTATCCGCGAGATCCCATCTTGGACCTTTGCCGGTGCTCCGACGGAGGGGGAATTGACCACGGAGGGCCTCTACATCATCTCCAAGGCCTCTCCGATGAGTTGTGAGTTGTTTACCACAGACCTTCGGGTCCATAGTTATTAGCTAGATGGCTTCTTCTCTCTCTTTGGATCTCAATACCATGTTCTCCTTGATCTTTTTGGAGATCTATTCAATGTAACTCTTTTTGCGATGTGTTTGTCGAGATCCGACGAATTGTGAGTTTATGATCAAGTTTATCTATGAGAAATATTTAAATCTCCTCTGAATTCTTTTATGTGTGATTAAGTTATCTTTGCAAGTATCTTCGAATTATCAGGTAGGTTTGGCCTACTAGATTGATCTTTCTTGCAATGGGAGAAGTGCTTAGCTTTGGGTTCAATCTTGCGGTGTCCTTTCCCAGTGACAGCAGGGGCAGCAAGGCACGTATTGTATTGTTGCCATCGAGGACAAAAAGTTGGGGTTTATATCATAGAGCATGAATTTATCCCTCTACATCATGTCATCTTTCTTAAAGCATTACTCTATTCTTTATGAACTTAATACTCTAGATGCATGCTGGATAGCGGTCGATGTGTGGAGTAATAGTAGTAGATGAAGGCAGGAGTCGGTCTACTTGTCATGGACGTGATGCCTATATACATGATCATGCCTAGATAATCTCATAATTATTCGCTTTTCTATCAATTGCTCGACAGTAATTTGTTCACCCACCGTAATACTTATGCTATCTTGAGAGAAGGCACTAGTGAAACCTATGGCCCCGGGTCTATCTCTTATCATATAAGCTTTCAATCTACTTTTATTTACATCTTTACTTTTCCTATCTATATTATAAAATACCAAAAATATATTTATCTTATCATATTGTCTCTATCAGATCTCACTTTCGCAAGTGGCCTTGAAGGGATTGACAACCCCGTTATTGCGTTGGTTGCGAGTTCTTGTTTGTTTGTGTAGGTGCGTGGGACTTTTGAGGAGCCTCCTACTGCATTGATACCTTGGTTCTCAAAAACTGAGGGAAATACTTATGCTACTATTGCTGCATCACCCTTTCCTCTTCAAGGAAAACCAACACAAGCTCAAGACGTAGCAAGAAGGATTTTTGGCGTCGTTGCCGGGGAGGTCTTCGCTCAAATCAAGACATACCAAGTACCCATCACAAACTCATCTCCCTCGCACTTACATTATTTGCCATTTGCCTCTCATTTGCCTCTCCCCCACTTCACCCTTGCCGTTTTATTCGCCCTCTCTTTCCCAATCTCCTCTCTTTTCCGCTTGCCCTCTTTTTCCCCTCGCTTTTGTTTCCGTTATGTCTGAAATTGTGGAGACTATCGTCGATATGGACAATAATGATAACATGGAAAATTCTGATGCTCCTACTAAAGAACCTCCTATCTTGCATACTAAAAAGTTTCGAATCGGTAGTGGTAATATTATTGGAAAAGGGGTTATCCAAGATTTCTTTACTTGTGCCGGTGCTTTACCCTCTATGGGTGGTTCTATTCTTCATAGAACTAGTAGTCTCGCGGATGCTATCGCTATGCTTGTAGTTGATCTTGAAAGACAATTTATGCATATGCATCCTTGCATACAAAGAATTATCCTGGAATTTTCAAATATTGAGCATTCTTTTGTTAAGCGCGCCGTTACTATCCTTTTGGCACATGAGTTTAGATTTATAATAAGAGAGGCCAAATAAATCTTTGCGCACTATAGGGTGGACGCTGTTCGTCCTCCCATAGAGGCGATCCTCTTTGATCAAGAGGAAATTAGGCATTTTCAGTCTATGGACTATGTTGCTTTTAATGAAAACCTTAGAAAAAAGGTACCTACCAATGTCCTAGTTGATAGAATTTCCGAACTTAATAATGATTTTGCTGTTCGAAACAATGAGCTAGGATACTCTCTTGAGTATGGGCTCACGAAGTTCTGCCAAAAGAATGCTTATAATGATGAATTAGTTGTGCAATATGAAGGGACAAAGGAGGAACCCATACCTCCTGAGATTGATCTTGGGGACTTTTCTCCCATTAAATTTAGCCCTTTTGATTACTTTTGCTTTCCTCAAAGAAAACTTGTTGCTGAACGTAGAGAATACGAGATGAGTTTTCGTGATCTATCTTATTATTATGGCACTACTTAGATCTATCCTCGCTTTTATGCCTAGCTAGGGGCGTTAAACGATAGCGCTAGTTGCGAGGCAACTCAATTTTGCATCTACCTTCTGTTTAGATGTGTTTTTACGTTTTAATTAGTGTTTGTGCCAAGTAGAACCTATAGGATAACCTATGGTAATAGTTAATTTGATTCTGCTAAAAAATAGAAACTTTGCACGAACGAAAATAATTTTGTTAATTCACAGACACGTGCTTTTGCGTTGATTCTTTTTGATGTAGATCAATAGACCAATTTCCAAGGACTTACTATTTTGGTAGGAGTTTTAGAGTTCCATAAGTATTCGAGAGTTACAGATTGCTACAGACTGTTCTGTTTTTGACAGATTCTGCCTTTCGTGTGTTGTTTGCTTATTTTGATGCATCTATGGCTAATATGTAAGGGTATGAACCATATAGAAGTTGGAATACAATAGTTTTAACACCAATATAAATAAAGAATGAGTTCATTACAGTACCTTATGTGGTTGGCTTGCTTTCTTGCACTAACGGAGCTTATGAGATTTCCTGTTGAGTTTTGTGTTGTGAAGTTTTCAAGTTTTGGGTAAAGATTTGATGGATTATGGAATAAGGAGTGGCAAGATCCTAAGCTTGGGGATGCCCATGGCACCCCAAGATATTCAAGAATAGCCAAAAGCCTAAGCTTGGGTATGCCCCCGGAAGGCATCCTCTCTTTTGTCTTCGTTCATCCATAACTTTACTTGGAGCTATATTTTTATTCGCCACATGATATGTGTTTTGCTTGGAGCATCTTGTATGATATTAGTCTTTGCTTTTCATTTTACCACAATCATCCTTGCTGTACACACCTTTTGGGAAGAAACCCACTCGATTGAAATTTATTAGAATACTCTATGTGCTTCACTTATATCTTTTGAGCTTGATTGTTTTTGCTCTTGTGCTTCACTTATATGTTTTAGAGCACGGCGGTGGCTTAATTTTGAAAACTTTGTTGATCTCTCATGATTCACTTATATTATTTTGAGAGTCTCTTAGAACACCATGGTATTTTCTTTGGTTATAAATTTGGTCCTAGAATGATGGGCATCCAAGTTGGGTATAATAAAAACTATCATAGAAAGTGAAGTGGATGCTATGATCAATTTGATGTTTGATAATTGTTTTGAGATATAGAAGTGGTAATATTAGAGTCATTCTAGTTGGGTGATTATGAATTTAAAGTATTCTTGTGTTGATGTTTGTGATTCCCGTATCATGCACGTATGGTGAACCGCTTTGTGATGAAGTTGGAGCACAATTTTATTTATTGATTGTCTTCCTAATGAGTGGCTGTCGGGGATGAGCGATGGTCTTTTCCTACCAATCTATCCCCCTAGGAGCATGCGTGTAGTACTTTGTTTTCAATGACTTGTAGATTTTTTTGCAATAAGTACATGAGTTCTTTATGAATAATGTTGAGTCCATGGATTATACGCACTCTCACCCTTCCACCGTTGCTAGCCTCTCTTGTGCCGCACAACTTTTGCCGGTACCATACACCTACCATATACCTTCCTAAAAACAGCCACCACACCTACCTATTATGGTATTTCAATAGCCATTCCGAGATATATTGCCATGCAACTTTCCACCGTTCCGTTTATATGATACACATCATCATTGTCATATTGCTCTTTGCATGATCATGTAGTTGACATCGTATTTGTGGCAAGGCCACCTTCGTAATTTTCATACATGTCACTCTTGATTCATTGCATATACCGGTACACCGCCGGAGGCATTCATATAGAGTCATATCTTGTTTTAAGTATTGATTTGTAAGTAAATAAAAGTGTGATGATCTTCTTTACTAGAGCATTGTCCCAGTGAGGAAAGGATGATGGAGACTATGATTCCCCCACAAGTCGGGATGAGACTTCAGACTAAAAAAAGAGAAAAACCAAATAAAAAAAGAAAGGCCAATCAAAAAAAATGAGAGAAAAAGAGAGAAGGGACAATGCTACTATCTTTTTTAGCACACTTGTGCTTCAAAGTAGTACCGTGATCTTCATCATAGAGAGTCTCCTATGTTGTCACTTTCATATACTAGTGGGAATTTTCATTATAGAACTTGGCTTGTCTATTCCAATGATGGGCTTCCTCAAAATGCCCTAGGTTTTCGTGAACAAGCGAGTTGGATGCACACCCACTTAGTTTCTTTTGTTGAGCTTTCATACATTTTTTGCTCTAGTGCTTCTGTTGCATGGCAATCCCTACTCACTCACATTGATATCTATTAATGGGCATTGAGGGAGTCCTGGATTAGGGGGTATCCGAACATCCGGACTATATACTTTGGCCGGACTGTTGGACCATGAAGATACAAGACTCAAGACTTCGCCCCGTGTCCAGATGGGACTGTCCTTTGCGTGGAATACAAGCTTGGTGATTCGGATATTATATTTCCTTCCTTGTAACCGACTCCATGTAAACCCTAGCCCTCTCCGGTGTCTATATAAACCAGAGAGTTTAGTCCTTAGAAACAGAATCATAATCATCATAGGCTAGCTTCTAGGGTTTAGCCTCTATGATCTCGTGGTAGATCAACTCTTGTAACACTCATATCATCAATATCAATCAAGTAGGTGAAGGAAATATGCCCTAGAGGCAATAATAAAGTTATTATTTATTTCCTCATATCATGATAAATGTTTATTATTCATGCTAGAATTGAATTAACCGGACACATGATACATGTGTGAATACATAGACAAACTTAATGTCACTAGTATGCCTCTACTTGACTAGCTCATTAATCAAAGATGGTTATGTTTCCTAACCATAGACATGTGTTGTCATTTGATTAAAGAGATCACATCATTAGGAGAATGATGTGATTGACTTGACCCATTCCATTAGCCTAGCACTTGATCGTTTAGTATGTTGCTATTGCTTTCTTCATGACTTATACAAAGTTCCTACAACTATGAGATTATGCAACTCCCGTTTACCAGAGGAAAAATTTGTGTGCTACCAAACGTCACAACGCAACTGGGTGATTATAAAGGAGCTCTACAGGTGTCTCCAAAGGTACATGTTGAGTTGGCATATTTCGAGATTAGGTTTTGTCACTCCGATTGTCGGAGAGGTATCTCTGGGCCCTCTTGGTAATGCACATCACTATAGGCCTTGCAAGCAATGTAGCCAATGAGTTGGTTACGGAATGATGCATTATGTAACGAGTACAAAGACTTGCCGGTAACGAGATTGAACTAGGTATTGAGATACCGACGATCAAATCTCGGGCAAGTAACATACCGATGACAAAGGGAACAACGTATGTTGTTATGCAGTTTGACCGATAAAGATCTTCGTAGAATATGTAGGAGCCAATATGAACATCCATGTTCCGCTATTGGTTATTGACCGGAAACAGTTCTAGGTCATGTCTACATAGTTCTCGAACCCGTAGGGTCCGCACGCTTAATGTTACGATGATAGTTTTATTATGAGTTTATAAGTTCTGATGTACCGAAGGTTGTTCGGGGTCCGGGATGTGATCACGGACATGATGAGGAGTCTCAAAATGGTAGAGACATAAAGATTGATATATTGGACGACTATATTCGGACACCGGAAGTGTTCTGGGTGATTTCGGAGAAAACAGGAGTGCGAGAGGGTTACCGGAACCCTCCCGAGAACTAATGGGCCTTGTTGGGCCCTAGTGGAGAGAGAGAGGGGCCGACCAGGGCAAGAGGCGCGCCCCCTCCCCTTGAGTCCGAATAGGACAAGGAAGGGGGGCGGCGCCCCTTGCCTTTCCCCTCTCCCACTCCTTCCTTCCCCCTCCTTCTTGGTCTAGGAAAGGGAGGGGCAAACCTACTTGGAGTATGTTTCCCCCTCCTAGGGCGCGCCACCCCCTTGGCCGGCCCCTCCTCCTCCCCCCTTTATATACGGAGGAGGGGGGCACCTCTAGTCACACAAGTTGATCTTCGTGATCGTTCCTTAGTCGTGTGCGGTGCCCCCTCCACCATATTCCACCTCGGTCATATCGTTGCGGTGCTTAGGCGAAGCCCTGCGTCGGTAGAACATCATCATCGTCACCACCCGTCGTGCTGACGGAACTCATCCCCGACACCCTGCTGGATCGGAGTTCGGGGATCGTCATCGAGCTGAACGTGTGCTGAACTCAGAGGTGCCGTACACTCGGTACTTGGATCGATCGGATCGTGAAGACGTATGACTACATCAACCGCGTTGTCATAACGCTTCAGCTTTCGGTCTACGAGGGTACATGGACAATACTCTCCCCTCTCATTGCTATGCATCACCATGATCTTGCGTGTGCGTGGGAAATTTTTTTAAATTACTATGTTTCCCAACAGCAGGAAGTAGGGTTTTACCTCCATCGAGAGGGCCCGAACCTGGGTAAACATTGTGTCCCCTGCCTCCTGTTACCATTGGCCTTAGATGCACAGATCGGGACCACCTACCCGACATCCGCCGGTTTTGACACCGACATTGGTGCTCCCATTGAGATTCCCTCTGTGCCGTCACTGCAAGACTCGATGGCTCCTTCAATCATTAACAACAATGTGGTCCAGGGTGAGACTTTTCTCCCCGGATAGATCTTCGTGTTCGGTGGCTTCGCACTTCGGGCCAATTCGCTTGGTCATCTAGAGCAGATCCACAGCTACGCCCATGGCCATCAGGTCAGGTTCGGAAACCTAAACTACACGGCCGGTATCCGCGGAGACTTGATCTTCAACGGATTCGGGCCTATGCTAGGTGCGCCGGACAGTCACGATGAGCACGGCTTAGACCTGCTGTCGGACAATGCTCGGGATATCGCCCCTGCAGGAGCCCGGGACCTAAATCCGGGGCAGATTGCGTCGCCCGAATATGGGTGGATGGACCCCGCCCCGGAGGCTGCACCGTTATCGGTGGTAGAGCCGAACACAGACTTCACTCCCAAGGAAGCCTGCGACACCGGACCCCCGGAATCGTGTCCGGCTGTAGGTTCCAGCCCGCGCACCTCCGAGCCCACCGAATCTGGTTGGGCTCCGGTAATGGAATTCACTGCTGCGGATATCTTTCAGCAATCGCCCTTTGGTAACATGTTGAACTCATTAAAATCTCTCTCTTTCTCAGGAAACTCTTGGCCGAACTATGCCCGGCTCGAGTGGGAAGCTAGCGACGAGGTTATTCGTTGCCCACCCACCACCCACTTAATAGTCACGGTCGATGATTTGACCGACGTGCTTCACTTCGACTCCGAAGACATCGATGGTATGGACGACGATATAGGAGAAGAACAGGAACCACCACCCACAGGGCGGTGGACAGCCACCTCTTCATATGATATATATATGGTGGACACTCCGAAAGAAACCAATGGCGATGAGGCAATGGTGGATAACCCCTCAGGGAAGAAAGCAATGCATGGGCGTCGTCGGCGCCGCTCCAAGCCCCGCCACAGCAATACCGGCACAGGAGACAAAAACAATCCGGATGGTGCCGAAGATGAATACAACCCCGTCCAGCCTGCCTTCGAGCAGGCCGAACAGGAAGACGGGCAGGTCAGCCTAGACGAACAGGCGACGAACGAATATCTGGAGGAGGACAATTACATGCCCCCCTCCGAAGACGAGATTAGCCTCGGTGACGACGAGTTCGGCGTGTCGTGGGAACGATTCCGACAATAATAAGGTATAGGGTAACGGAGCATGATCTATCGAGATGCATATGGGTGACACGGTGGTTTTAGCAAGTTCGGGCCTCTCACGGTGGAGATAACGACCCTACGTCTCGTGCTCCGGAGAGGCTTTGTTTTATCTGAGTATATATCCGAAGATTACAATGTGTGTGTGAGCAAGGAACGGATCCCCATGCCTGAGCTAAGTCCTGAGACTAATGGTGAAAAGAGAGAGAGGTGGAAGAAAAGAGCCCCCCAAAGTCTAGTGGTGGGGGTGGGCCATATAGAGTGCGCCACCCCCTCACCTCCTACGTTACAAAGTGGGGCATGAATGCCATAATACATGGACACTACAAAACCGTCATGCTGACTATTGGTCTTCGCATATCCGAGTGAGTTACACGGCCGAGTCGAGTGGAGTGCCATGCTCCTAGTGGTCGTTGCCATCCGGGTGACTTCCAAGTTGCGGTACATCTGAACGGCGATTTGGCCCAGGGGCCCAGTACAAAGTGTACGGTGTCCATGGGTAGGGTCTTTAGGTTAGGCCTGTTACACTACCCCTAATACATGTCCTCGTCGTTAGCCCCCGAATCGGTCGAGGTTGAGCGGGTCGAGTCGAGGTGAATTCCAAGATGAGTCGAGTGCTACAGAGGCACTTATGAACTTCCTCTGGTCACCCGGCGGTCTTATCTCTGTGTGTTGCCTTGACGGATTCCAGAATGCATGGTGTCCGAGTGAAACGAGCTCAAACGGGTCTGCGGAGGAGCGTTGAACTCACTTTATAAAAAAATGGAGTGATTTGGAGCTGGTCCTGCATCGAGTAACTGATTACACGGAATTTCTTCATGCCTGGAACATGTCTTTTTTTTTGTTGTTTGGCCGTCACTCGGACCGGGCGGACCGTTCCGAGTGGATACCATTCCAGTGGGGGAACGCTGAGTGCACCCACTGGGTGTAGTCCCTGTGATTGCAGTCGACTGCGGGCAGTCAGCGGGAGTCTTAGAGCCTATATTTTTTTTGTTGTTTATCACTCGGACTGGTCAGGCCATACTGAGTGGAGATTAGTCCAGTGGGGGCACGCTTAGTGCACCCACTTGGTGTAGTCCCCGAGACCGCCATCGACTGCAGGCAGTCGGCGGGGGTCTGAGAGAACTAAAACTCTTTTTAGCTGGTACTGGTCGAACTTGTCCTTCTCTCGGATTGTTGTCTGTTTGCTTGATGCAGATCGGGCGAACCTCGAAAAGCATTGATCGGCTCACCAGCAAGGAACTCAGCGATGGTTTTGACGTTCCATTCAGCCGATTGATTGATCCTTGAGTAGCATTGATCAGCTCATAAGCAAGGCACTCAGCAATAATCTTGTCGTTCTGGTCGACCGATCGGGTGAACCTTGAGTAGCATTGATCAGCTCATCAGCAAGGCACTCAGCAATGGTCTTGCCATTCTAGTCGGCTGATTGAGTGATCTTTGGGTAGCATTGATCAGCTCATCAGCGAGGCACTCAACAATGGTCTTGACATTCCGGTCGACCGATCAGTAAGGTTTTTCAAAACTCAGGCGAGTACTGGGCTGCAGCTAAGCCTCCAAGTGGGCGGATTGCTCCCCACTCGGTAGGATTTTTTCAAACTTAGGCGAGTATGGGACTGCAGCTAAGCCCCCGAGTGGGAGGTTTGCTCTCCACTCGGTAGGATTCTTCAAACTTAGGCGAGTACGAGACTGCAGCTAAGCCTCCGAGCGGGAGGTTTGCTCACCACTCGGTAGGATTTTTCAAACATAGGCGAGCACTGGGCTGCAGCTAAGCCTCCGAGTGGGAGGTTTGCTCACCACTCGGTAGGATTTTTCAAACTTAGGCGAGTACATGACTGCAACTAAGCCCCCGAGTGAGAGGATCGCTCACCACTCGGTAGGATTTTTCAAACTTAGGCGAGCACTAGGCTGTAGCTAAGCCCCCGAGTGAGAGGATCGCTCACCACTCGGTAGGAGTTTTCAAACTTAGGCGAGCACTGGGCTGCAACTAAGCCCCCGAGTGGGAGTCGGACTCACCACTCGGTAGGATTTTCCAAACTTAGGCGAGCACTGGGCTGCTGCTAAGCCCCCGAGTGGGAGGCGGACTCACCACTCGGTAGGATTTTTCAAATTTAGGCGAGCACTGGGCTGCAGCTAAGCCCCCGAATGGGAGGCAGACTCACCACTTGGTAGGATTTTTCAAACTTAGGCGAGCACTAGGCTGCAGCTAAGCCCTCGAGTGGGAGGCGGACTCACCACTCGGTGGGATTTTTCAAA
>NC_041387.1:646162305-646165109 GCF_002162155.2 Triticum dicoccoides
AGGTAGACCCACCACTCAATAGGATTTTTCAAACTTAGGCGAGCACTGGGTTGCAGCTAAGCCCTCGAGTGGGAGGTGGACTCACCACTCGGTAGGAGTTTTCAAACTTAGGCAAGCACTGGGCTTCAGCTATACCCCCGAGTGGGAGGCAGACCCACCACTCGGTAGGATTTTTCAAACTTAGGTGAGCACTGGGCTATAGCTAAGCCCCCGAGTGGGAGGCGGACTCACCACTCGGTAGGATTTTTCAAACATAGGCGAGCACTGGGCTGCAGCTAAGCCCCCGAGTGGGAGGCAGACTCACCACTCGGTAGGATTTTTATAACTTGATCTTAGGCGAAACAGATTCAGAACTAAGGCACCCACTAGGGGATTTCGGAACATGTAAAAAATGAACAACAATCATTTGGAAGACCGTAAAATATCTTTATCTGGAATTGAATCAATCGGATGGAAGCGTAGCAAGGTGGTTGTACGAACGACATTAGACGTGTAAGGCCGCCTGAACGGTTCAGTGACGGCGCTTCATTTTGACCCTTTTGCATGAAAGGGGTATTTATCCAAGTGGGCGTGCTTCCCGACTAATCGGGGTATGTTGACTGCAAGGAAAAACTTGGTTGCACATGTATGTCTCCCGGAGGAGATAGATTAGTGGTTTGGCATGGACGTGCCATGAAACCTGAGTGACGAGGCTAGTGTGTGGACTGACTGTCCAGAGAGAGGCCACTCATTATCCCGGGGGAAAACCAGCACATGCCATCTCTGAGTCCAAGTTTGTGAAACAGACGCCTTGGAGCCTAGGATAGGGCCAAGTGTAGCCGTAGAGGAGTGTTGTTTTCACCCTTTTTGCAGTCCTGAAGATGACTTTAGGTAATGATTTGGGCGATCGTCCGAGTGGACAGTACTACCCTTATAGATTTTCAGTGGACCGAGCATGTATGGTCAGAAAGATATTCCTGATGTGATCAATGAGATGATTGAATGGGCGTAACCCCTGAGGGGGGCATGGCCAACGGCTCTGCGTAGCCCCCGAGTGATGCTCGAAAGAGGTAAGCTTGCTACAGAGTGTGATATGAGGTTTGATCATATGAGTAACTTAGTCATTCCTGTGTTGGGGTGTAGAGGTAAAGACATGTCCAACTGATGGTGACGTGCGAGGCGGCGGAGGGGTGATGATGTGTACAACCGAGTGACGACGCGCAGAGCGGCCAAATGGGGAAGACGTGCACAACTGAGTGGTAACGCATGGAGCGGCCGAGTGGTGAAGACGTGCACAACCGAGAGGCGACGCATGGAGCGCCCCAGTGGTGAAGAAGAGCACAACCGAGTGGTGTGGTGCGGGACGACAGAGTGAGGATGTGCGAGGTGGCCGAGTGACATATTGCGTGTCCAGCCAAGTGGCTGAAATGGACTTCGAAGGAGTTAGCCAGATGCTCTCGAAGCTAATGTAACGATGACGTTGGTGTAGTTTGGTTGCGACACAACAAGACCGGCGTGACAACTGAGTCTGAATAAGAATGAAGATGGCGTGCAGAGCGTCTAGGTGATTATAAAACTTGTCAAAGAGGTGGATCGAATGCACTTGTTGAAGTGAAGGATCTGACTGGTGATGAAGTACTTGACTACTCAGGAGAGTGTCATTCCAAATGAGATGCAGCCCCCAAGTGCGGCGTAGCCCCCGAGCGTACTACAGGCTTCGACAACGGACATGTCGGAATACGAGAAATATAGTTTTGAATGGATGATTTGCAATTCATCGAGTCGGACTCAGGTAATGATGAGGAGAAGCTTCCGAGTGATGCTTGAAAGAGGCAAAGTCGCAAAAAGAGTGAAGTGTGAAGTTTAATTATAAAAGGGACTTATCTGTCTCATGCCTGACGAGGTCTATATCATTGATACGATGAAAAGGATTCCCTAGTGGGGTTGGCCGGATGTGTTTGAAGTGAACAGAGCGACGAGGTCGGTGTTGTGGTGCGCTGGGACCGGTATGGTGACCAAGTCCGAGCAGCGACGAAGTTGGCGCATAGGGTCGTCGAGTGATCGCGTAACTTGTGTAACAAATGGCACAAGCCAACGAAATAGTTTCTCGAGGAAATTTGATGTGTGCTGAAATGAATTGTGTGAATAAGACCCATAGACACCTGCTGGGAGTGCAAAGGGCTTGCTGGTTAACCAGCAAGAGTCTGAAAGAGCGAAGGATCCATTCGAACTTGTCGAAGCGACGGATCCGACTGAACTCATTGGAACACTGGCTCGAATAAAACGGAAGTGTAGTGTTTCGACTGAGTTGCAGCCCCAGAGGACCGATCCAAACTTGAAATTAAGAACGACGCATGGTGTTTGTGAATGATGTATGCGAAAAAATGGAAATTGGACTCGTGAGTCACATAACCAGTACTAAGTAGGTATGTGAAAATAAGCAGCCGAGCGTAGAGGTATGCTCGGTGGCGTGGCCTCCGAGTGAACGTGATGTGTGAATTACAGCATACTCGGGAAGACGGAAATAAAAGAATGTAAAATGACTTAGTTGTCTGAAGGCGCACAAGTGGCCGAGTGGTGATGAGGCGACAAACCAACTGGCGACGCGCAGAGCGACCGAGTGGTGAAGAGGTGACCAAACGATGGCGACGCGCGGGGCGGCCGAGTGGTGATGAGCTGACCAACCGATGGCGAAGCGCGGGGCGACCGAGTTGTTATGAGGTGACCAACCGATGGCGGCGCGCGGGGCGGACGAGTGGTGATGAGGTGACCAACCGAGTGGCGACGCGCGGGGCGGCCGAGTGGTGATGAGGTGACCAACCGAT